>NW_027358699.1:0-13965 GCF_012295235.1 Primulina huaijiensis | reverse complement strand
TTAGATTGATGGTTTCGCAAGATCCGGCCAACCGAATTTGAATTCGAGTTAGGAATTGTGGTCCTCTCATCAAGCACTTCAAGAGGATGTAAGTTTTATTCATTTCCTAGATGGTTTGAAGTTTAGATGTTGGGGAAATTTGGATATGATTGAGATTATATGTTCTTATGATTATAAGCAACGTTTATTCGCAATCAGATCGAAGAACGGATAGGATATGTGATTGTTATGAAATTCCAGTTCATATGTGTATGAAAATATACAGATTTTGAGCCTTGTGGATTGATTGTTATTGAGTATTGATATATGTTGAGATTTGAAGTGATCGGTATTGCAAGATCACGCCGTTATGCCGTCGAATCATATCGAGATTGATTAGTGATTTATATATGTGTTGATTTGAGTTAGAGATTGATAGAATGCATCTTGAATGTATCATTTCAGAGTTGATATTGACAGATTCGACATCGAGACTACGACAACGACTACGACAACGACAACGAAAGGTATAATTCATGTTGATTCGGAAGATACAACTCGAGTAAGATTTGATTCGAGTTTCCCAAAATCACATACTAGATTTCTATACCTTGTTATGCTTGTTCTTTATATTGATTTTTATACAAGCATTAAGATAGGAGAGTCATTGGCAGAGTTGCCACAGTTCTAGACGTTCGGTGGTATCGAAGCATAGGAGAAGATCGACTCCGAGTGTAGATATTCGATACAGACAGGGCCGAAGTCTAGGAATAAGACGTACCGCCACCCCGATTGGGAGAGTAGGTGGGAGACTTGTTACGTCTTATTCACACCGAGATCCCTAGACTTAGATATGAGTCGAGTCAAAGAATAAGAGTCGCAGAGTGATATCTGTATTCACTAATGTGTCATAAACATTGATTTATGTTTTATTACATTGTATTTAATTGCATGACATGCATGTATACATGTTTTATACTGGGATTTGTTCTCACCGGAGTATCCGGCTGTTGTTGTATCTGTATGTGTGCATGACAACAGGTGGGACAGGATCAGGGTCACGCAGAGGATGAGAGATCGAGATAGCGTGGAGATTACGGGCGTAGAAGATCGCTAGTGGTTTTTTTTACTAGACATGTACTGAATTTCTCAAACACTAGTATGTTACTTGTAGTCGAATATGTGAATGGTATTTGGAATTGAATAAGATGACAATATTTTATATAATGTCTTGTGCTTGTTTATATACATTTGAATAAATGTTAAAAGCAAAATTTTGACCCACATTTTCTAACAAAGATCCAATTAATCCCAAAAAGAATTGAGTTAGTGCCCGGGTCCCCACATATTATGTTCATATTTGGTGATGATTATGGAAATAAATGGGTAGAATAGAAAGTTGATTTTTAGCCAAAAAGGAAATGGAAGTGCAGAAACGGTATGAAAAATGTGGCAGTAGTTTTGATTTTTAGTATAATGTTTTGTATATTGATCCAATTGATGTGAAGCCAATTCCATTGAAAAGATAAGGTATAACGCTATAACTTTCATGTTTTGAGTTTTGTTCAAATCATTATGAAAGATGAGCCAAAAGTGGCCCAAAGTGTGTCGTGTGTATCGTTGTTCTTGCACTGACACATGTTGAGAGCTACAACGTTCATGTTTACAACGTTCATGTTTACCACTTTGGATAATTCGGAAGAAAAAGTACAGTTTTTGCCCTTGGACAGAGGGTACACGGACCCAGACACGGACCCCTACACGGGGTCCGGGTCTTGGCCTGTAAAATGTGTTTTTTTCAGTGTGTACACGGACCCATACTGACACATATTGGGAGATTTAGCATAACTTTTCACTCAGACCTTAAATGACATGAGGCCAATTGGAGATGCAAGCCAAGACATAGAGCTACAATTTTCATGTTTACCACTTTTCCTAATTCTAAACGGAAGAGGCGTTTCGGAAGCAATCTTTAATGTGGCTGTGCGCAAAGCGCGCCCGAGCGGAAAAATATGTCCTCCCCGGGCGGGCCTTGTTCGAAAACTTTGGATTTTTGGCCGAGAGTTCCGCGCCCGAGCGGAAAAAGATGTCCGCCCTGGCACCCAGCAATGTTTAAAACCGTGTTTTGGGTATTTTTAGGCATAAAATCGAAGGAGACTCTCATTTTTCTCATTTCTTTTCTCTTCCTTTCTCTTTTCCATCGTGTAAGGTAAGGGTTCTTCGTTTTTCCTTTTTTTTTCCAATCTTTAAATCAAGCAATTAATCTACAATCCGGAGTTGGAACTTCACCTTTTTAGTGAAAGGAGCAAAGGTAAGTTGTTTTTCTTCTTGTTCTTGAGTTATTGAAGATGTTGGAGTTAGGGGATGATAGTTGTGATGATGTATTGGATTAAATGGTAATTTAAGGTTATTATTTGGGTTTATTGTTGTAGGATTAACGTCAAGGTTTAGGAAACCAAGTGCTCCAAGTGTTGTAAGTGGAATCATTTCTTAAATGCATCACATTATCCTATATGTATGTGTTTTGATGATTTTATGACGTTAACTCCTTTCGAATTCCATTCATGATATATATATGTAAATATGTATATATGGTAGTGCAATTATATTCATTTTTGAATGAAAGGAGTTAAAATTTAAATGATGCCTCTAAGATGTTCGATAAAATGCCTGAATGAAATTTTATGTGATTGAATGATTGGATTGATAGTGATAGTAGCGGTGTTGCCTCTGGCAATTCTAAATCCGCAAAGTAATTGGCCAATTAACAATGGAAACATGTGCTCTCTTATAAGATGCATTTTATGCAGAGGTACATGTCCCTCCTATAAGATTCGTTTTTACGAAGAGGGTTAGAAATGAATGAACTATCTTATAAGAACTATCAATTCTTCAGTTAATAAATGTAATGAATATCATCCCTATGTATTGTTGTATTATGATTCTTGACGGATGATATTAATGATGATTCGACGTTTATGAAATGAGAAGGATAATGTTTTCAACAAAATGACATTGAGGCTATACATTTTATGTTTTGCGATAAAATGATATATATGTATCCTGTTAGTATTGATTCCATTTGCTAAGTTTTATACTCGTTCTAGTTATGTTCATGTGATGCAGGCACATGTAAGAAAGACTGATCATCCCTGAGTTGTCGAAGTGAGAGAAGGGAATATGCCAAACTTTGGAGATTTCAATTGGATGTTATTTTGTTATGTTAAGCTTTGGGTTATTTTGGGAATTATTGAATATCGTGTCTTTGTATTTGAATTAGAAATATGTGTAGATACTATATTAACTGGTATCTGATATATATGAAATGTTTTGCATATGTTTATGTGTTGCTTGAGGCAGGTGGCATGTTCAATTTATGGGGAGATGCTGCCCAAAATTTTTTAAAAGTACACATTTCTCCAAATTATGTTTAAAAGCTTCCATACTAATTATGCATTTTAGTCACGAGTGTTACATTTAGTGGTATCAGAGCCAAAGGTTTTTCGGACCAATGATTTGGCATATGACTTCCTCTGCTTTCTACAATTCGGTATGTATGTAACTGCATTATTTGATATAATATGGATGTGTAACCTCAATAATTATGATATGTTATGTGTGGAAATGGTTTTAAACTAATAAGTATCATAGGATCATGCCGCCTAAACGTAAAGAATCAGAAGGAGAGGATAGTTCATCATCTAGAGTGGTTGATGAATTTAGCAAGTTACTGAAAGAACAGGCTAAATTACACGGCGAGCAAATCCAGCAGCTCTTACGGATGCAGAATGTAGGGCGAGGGGGAGAGAGAGAGCAAGTGAGGCCCGATCCCAGTAGTGAAGGCGCATACGAAAGATTTCGTAAGATGAAGCCACCAGAAGTTGAGGGAAGCACTGATCCCATGGTTGCCTTGGAATGGGTCGAAGCTGTGGAGGCTATTTATGATTATCTGTAGTTTGACGATAAAGATCGAGTAAGCTGTGCCATTTTTCTACTAACCAAGACGGCGAGGATTTGGTGGGACGCCACTAAGGTATCAGTTAATGTTTCGGCACTCAAGTGGCAGGAGTTTAAAGATTTATTTTACGACAAATATTTTCCTCGAGATGTTCGAAGTTAGAAAGTGAAGGAATTTCTAGAACTGAGGCAAGGAAATATGTCAATGCAAGAGTATATTCTCAAATTCGAAGAGGAATGTCAGTTTGCCCCATATCTGGCCAGCAATGACATCGAAAAGGGCGAGCATTTTCTTAGAGGTGTCTGGGCTGAAATTAAAAGAGTAGTTCGAATGTCTAAAGCTGCTTCATATAAAGAGATTGTTGAAAATTCAAGGATGGCTGAGCAGGACGTGAAGGAAATTGAAAGAGAAAGATAGTTGAAGCGCCAAGACTTTTCTACTAAGGGCCAAGGTTCTGGATGGAAGGGAAAGGGAAAGTTCAGAGGCAAAGAAAAAGAGGAGGATCGACCCAAAGCTCCTATGCCACCGCCTGCATATGATCGACCTGTATGTCCAAAATGTGGCAAAATGCATACAGGTGAGTGTTTGGTTGGAAGTAATCGATGCTTTTGTTGTGGAGGTGTTGGACATGTCATCAAATATTGTCCAGTAAAGGGTGAAAAAGGGAAGGGGGTTCAAGACAGAATCTTCGCAATGACCAAAGAAAACGCAAATCCTGATTCTTCTATTATATCAGGTATTATCTTAATTTCAGGCAAGACCGCTATTACATTGATTGACACTGGTGCTACGCATTCTTTTATGTCTGAAATTTTCTTGCGCTCCTTGAATGCTGTTCCATCTTATAAACCCATCCACTATAGTATTTTGTTGCCATCGGGAAACGAAATATGGCCTTCTAGTATTCTTAAAGGTTGTACAGTACAAGTGAATGAGAAAATCTATTTTGCTGATCTTATTATTATTCCCATGGTGGCATTAGATGTTATTTTGGGAATGGACTGGCTATCGTCATATCGTGCCGTTATTGACTGTGTGGCTAAGACTGTGCGATTTCCTGTAAAAGATGATGATAGTGGGATTTTCCAGAGTTCAGGTATTTCGCTTGGCATTCCTTATATTTCTTGTATCAAAGCTCGGGAAATGTTATCAAAGGGGTGTCAGAGGTTTTTAGCTACTGTAATAGATGTAAATACTGAGATGACAATGAAGTTGGGTGAGATTGAGGTAGTTCGAGATTTTCCTGACGTATTTACAAATGATGTGCCTGGATTGCCACCTGACCGTGAAGTTGAGTTTGTGATTGACGTGGTTCCAGGTACTGCTCCGATTTCGAAAGCTCCATACCGAATGGCCCCGACTGAAATGAAGGAGCTGAAGAATCAGTTGCAGGATCTATTCGACAAAGGCTTTATTCGTCCGAGTTCTTCTCCGGGGGGAGCTCCGGTTTTATTTGTCAAAAAGAAACATGGATCTTTGCGGTTGTGCATTGATTACAGAGAGATCAACAAAGTCACGGTCAAGAATAAATATCCATTACCGAGGTTTGACGATCTCTTTGATCAGCTGTAGGGAGCGACAGTGTTTTCAAAGATCGATCTGCGTTCTGGTTATTATCAGCTGAAAGTTAGGGAAGCTGACATCCCTAAAACTGCATTCAGAACCAGGTATGGCCATTATGAGTTCTTAGTCATGTCATTCGGGTTGACGAATGCTCCGTCTGTCTTCATGGATCTAATGAACCGGGTCTTCAATCCATATCTGGATAGCTTTGTTATCGTTTTCATTGACGATATCCTGATTTATTCCAAGACTCGGGAACTTTATGCCGATCATCTCAGAACTGTATTGCAGTTATCAAGTGAAAAGCATTTATACGCATAGTTGAAAAAGTGTGAATTCTTGTCACACCCTTACTCTATACTTAGCATAATTACCATAATCAAAATAAGGTTTGAATGATATAACGATAGTATGAAGCAAATCAAACAAGAGGCATCAGTTTGACCGTTTATAAAAATTTTGGTATGATGTCCCTATATTTTGTATACACCAAAAATTCAAGCAATACTATTTATACACACTTATAAACATATTCTCATATACAAACATACTTGTATCATCATACATAACATGGAACTTGTTTCAAACACTGACATAAAATTTACTACAGTACATATGCGGAAGCTATACAATAAGATATCCTGGTTCTTGTCGAGGTAAGGCACGTCACACGCATCCATTGGCGAACCGGCATCCTACGTCTCTCCTCTACCTGATCCTGTAATACATGAGCTACGTGAGTTTATAAAACTCAATAAGTTGGCACTTGTACGTATCCATATGCGTAGAAGGAGTATACATATCAAGTCGTGATCAACAATGAATCTTTAAACCGTGTTATATCATAACATATATTCATGTTCATTTTTGTACTTGAGCCTCATTAGTTGACCTGTACTACCGTGCTTGCTTTATCATATAGCTACTACTGTGTTGGACGTCAGGGAGCAACCTTTGGCAACCCCACGCCCCATTTAACATATATTGGCCAATAGCTTTGATGGACTTAAAACCACCCATGATGTCAACAAGCTCTATATGATGTAAAATCAGTCATTTTCTTTTAATGTTCATGTTCATGTTCATGACATAGCACCCATCTTCAATATTCATGAGTTCCTTTCATATTTAATACATAACAATGGAATAGGGTGCTATGTTTTCATCAATAAACATACTAACAATGTACATATATGAATAATCAATGAGAAGTATTTGAAATCATAATATTACTAATGTATTACTTCAAGAACATGCCAACTTACAGTCCAAGCGTAAGAACACTTGTTTGAGACGATGTATCTCTCTCCTATAATGTCAAATATATCAAAAATCCAATCACTATATCTATATGGTCTTCAACATGTATAACAACCATTAAAAAGATAAAAACTTACAGCTCTAGGATGCTTTTGTGATGGAAACTAAGTTCTAACTTCAATTCTATGAAAAGAATGAAAAAGGGAGCTTTTGGGAGGAAGGTTTCTTGATTTCTTTCGTGTTTTGCTGTGAAGAAGTGAAGAAGAATGGTGGAAAGTGCTTATAAAACTCGATCCTTATCTTTTTATAAAGTGCTGGGCGCATATGCGCGACTTTTCGGGCTCATATGCGCGGCCCCTGCTGCCCATCCGACGCATATGCGCGAATTCTGGCGCATATGCGCGCCACATTCTGCCCAAAACTCATTTTTCACTTCCGAATTAGCAAAAGTGGTCAACATAAAAGTTGTAGCTCTATGTGTTTTCTTGCATCACCAACTAGTTTCATGTCATTTGGAGGTTTGAGTAAAATGTTATGCTCAATCTACCAAAATGTGTCATTGTAGGAATGACGATACACACGACAAACTTCGGGGCGCTTTTGGCTTGTCTTCCCCAATGATTTGGACAAAACCCAAAACATAAAAGTTGTAGCATTATATCTTAGTTTTTAGTGGTTGTGGCCTCACACAATTTGGATCAAGATTCAAATCATTATGCCAAAACCCGTAAGAACTGCCGTATTTTCATCTCATTTCCTGCATTGCTATACTAACTTCATTACACAACTTCTACCTACACATCTTACTATCATTATTTATACACATATTGGTTCGCAATAAACCATGGACAATATAAAAATCATGTTCAATCTCAATATTGATACTTTAATCATCACGCGAAATCTAATGTACTAAAGAGCTACATGATAAACGACATAAACGTATCATTATCATTTGTACGAGTAACCGGGCATTACATTTCTCCCCTGCTTCAAAGAATTTCGTCCTCGAAATTTGACGTACCATATAATTCAGGATATCTCTGTTGAATCTCGTCTTCTCGCTCCCAAGTTGCTTCTTCAATTGCATAATTGCGCCAAAATAGTTTCACTAAGGGTATTTCCTTGCCTCGTAACACTTTTGATTTCCTATCGAAGATTTGTACCGGTCGTTTTTCATATGAGAGATTCGATGCAAGCTCCAACGGTTCATAATGAAGAATATGAGAAGGATTAGCTAAATACTTTCGTAGCATGGAAACGTGAAAAACATTATGAACGTTTGACAAGTTTGGTGGTCAAGCAACTCGGTAGGCTCTGTCTCCTATTCTTTCCAAGATTTCAAATAGACCAATATATCTTGGACTCAATTTTCCTTTCTTACCAAAACGCAATATGCCCTTCAATGGTGATATCTTTACAAATACATGATCATCAACCTGAAATTCCAATCGTCAACGTCGCACATCAGCATAGCTTTTCTGTCGACTCTGGGCAGTGTGCATTCTTTCTCTGATCTTGGTCACAAATTCGGCTGTCTGTTGTACCAATTCAAGGCCTAATAACTTTCTTTCTCCTACTTCATCCCAATGTACTGGAGATCGAAATGTTCTACCATATAATGCAGTATATGGTGCCATTCCAATGCTTGACTGATAGCTATTGTTGTAGGTAGATTCAGCCAACGGTAGTTTACTGTCCCAACTGCCTAGAAAATCAATTGTACAGACCCTCAACATATATTCTAAGAACTGATTTACTCGTTCTGATTGTCCATCAATTTGAGGGTGAAATGCTGTACTGAATGCCAATCGAGTTCCCATAGCATGATGTAAACTCTTCCAAAATGCAGACGTAAATTTGGGATCTCTATAAGATACAATGGACACTTGAATGCCATGAAGCCTCACTATCTCCTTGATATATTCTTCAGCATATTGATTCATCGTATATGTGGTTTTCACTGGAAGAAAGTGAGCTGATTTCGTAAGTCGATCCGCAATAACTCATATAGCATTGAATCCTCTTTGTGTTCTTGGCAAACCAAGGATGAAATCCATTGTAATATGCTCCCATTTCCATTCGGGAATAGGCAATGGTTTCAAGAGTCCTGCTGGTCTTTGATGTTCAGTCTTGACCTATTGACATGTTAGACATTGTGCAACAAATTGAGAAATGTCCTTTTTCATACCTGGCCACCAAAATAATGGTTTCAAATCTTTGTACATTTTGGTGCCTCCTGGATGGATTGAGTAGGGTGTAGCATGTACATCAATAAGAATGTCGGTCCTGATTGTTCTTTGTTTCGGCACGCACAATCTATCTCGATATGTCCATATTCCTTCCCCATTCAACTCAAAGTTCAAATTTCTTTTTTCTTTATCTCGCTGCCTCAGTTGTTGTAATTCATTATCTGTACTTTGTTCGGCCTTAATTTTGTCTGCAAGTGTTGGTTGAACCATGAGAGATGCTAACTGAATTGCAGCTCCCTTTGGAATAACATCAAGCTTCAAGTTCTGCAAATCCCATAAAATTTGTTCTTGTACTTGCATTGTGGCAGTAGAACTGGATTTTTGACTTAAAGCGTCTGCAACAACATTGACTTTACCTGGATGATAATTAATAACACAATCGTAATCCTTCACCAATTCCAACCAACGTCGTCTCATATTCAGTTCTTTTTGCGTGAATAAATATTTCAAACTCTTGTGGTCCGTGTATATTTCACACCGTTCACCATACAGATAATGTCGCCATATTTTCAACGCAAATACCACTGCTGCCAATTCTAACTCATGTGTGGGATAGTTCTTTTCATATTCTTTCAATTGTCTTGAGGCATAATGTAAGGCTCGAGATTTTATCATTTTAATCCGTGATTATTTAATTTACGAATTTTGTAATGATGAATTAGATTCCACGATTTTTGTAATTAATTAGGATTGAAATGGAATTAAAAAGAGTTGTGAGGACCAAATTGCAAATAGTGAAGACTTCAGGGGCTAAAGTGCAATTATGGGACTTGAATATGACAGTTGTCCTTGCCATGCAATGTATATGGTAAAATATTCATTCCTCCGTCTGAATGTAGCTGAGGACCGAGAACAGCGCTGAAGCATCCTCAAGTTTCTTTAAAGCTTGGAAAAATTGATTTTGTACGATCCGTCTATCAGAATTCCAATCCGAGCACGGTTCTGTACTCCTCTTGTCAACAGCTACAACTGGACGTAAGTTTTATTGAGTTCTGTTATCATTTGAAATTATGATATTGGAGGAATTATTATTTGATTATTATATGGTGTTCTAGATATGTTAGACGTCGTAGAATCGAAGTCAGATCGAAGAACAGATTGATTATGGAATTGTTATGATTTTTCATATTATATTGATTGAAATTGAATAGATTTGGATTATGGATTGATTACAGATTGTATTGGATATGGGTTATGATTGGTAATTGATATATGTTGATATGGTATTAACAGGAATATCGGGATGGTACCGTTATGCCGTTGATTTTGAATTAAATTCAGATTGATCAGATTCGGTATTGAATTGTGAATGGAATGTTGATATTGCTATTCTCGATATGTCATTTCAGATTGATAGAGACAGTCTTGAATTCAGAACTTCCAATTCTTCAGACTAAGACTACGAACGAAAGGTATAAGTCGACGTTAACCGGGAGATTAACTTGAGTCAGATTGGACTCTAGTTTCCCTAAAACCACATACTTTATTTTATTGCAATTGTTTGACATTGATATGCTTGTTCAATTGATTTATAGAAAGCATGTATTAAACGAGTATTAGACGAGTAATCTTGTGACAGTAGTGCCGAATAGTGATGGAATCGTCACTGGCACATTGCACATTGTCACAGGATAGTATATTGATGAAAATGCCATAGTCTGTGACGGATAGGTCAAGACACCGGATGTTTGGTTATATCGAAGTGGATAGAATTGGAGTTTCTTCTATTACTGTTATTCGATATAGGAATGCCAACGTCTGGAAACCTAGACTAGGAATGAGTCTAGTCTGAGATATGGAGTCATGAGTTGATTGACAGTTTTACATTGATTATGTTTTCAGAGTTGATACATATGACTGATATCTGTTACATGCTTTTACGGTGTTTATATGATTGCATGTTTCGTTGATTTATACTGGGATGTATATCTCACCGGCTTTTAATACTAGCTCAATTGGTACCAGACTTGTGCTAAGTATCTATATGTCCAGGAGATCTTAGGTTCGAGTCTGGGGGGGTACAAACTCCAGTGCCTGGGCTGGAGGAGTCATTGAGTAATGGGTCATGGGATAACCGACTCCCGCCAGTTGGATCGAGAACAGCCCATGGGCATTACAAAGAGTGCATTGGAGCATAGAGGTATGAATGTTACTTGGAAGGTATTTAAGACTGAATTTTATCAGAGATTCTTTCCAGTGTCATATAGAAAGGACAAAGGCGCAAAATTTGCAAATCAGAGACAGGGTCAACTTAACATTGAGGAATATGTGGCCAAGTTCTCTACATTACTACGATTTACTCCACATGTGGCCGAGAACGACGAAGCTGTTGCTGATCAGTTTATTAATGGCCTGAACCCTGAAATCTTTACACTAGTGAACACTGGACGACCGAACAACTTTGCTGATGCCGTGAACAGAGCAAAGAGAGCCGAAGCTAGTCTGATTAGACAGAAAAGAGCTTCGTATGTCGCACCAGCACCGAGACCACAGCAACCATCCTCACCTCAGTTTCCACAACCTCCTCCCAGATTTGAGAGTGGCAGTAGCAGCAGCAGAAAGAGAGATCAATTGAAAGCTCGAGGGAAACAGTTCAAGAGATCTTGAAGCAGTTCATCCAGTTCTAGCGGCTCACGACAGACTGCCCAGAGCCAGAGTTATACCGGAGCTTATTGCAGCACGTGTGGAGGGAGACATTCAACAGAGCAGTGCCGAGGAGTGTTTGGCAGTTGCCGTATTTGCGGACAGCAGGGACATTTTGCCAGAGTATGTCCCCAGAGAGGCTCTAAGGGATCCCAGGGAGCAGAGTCATCTGGATCAGTGGCTCAGACAGGGAGATGACCATCAGCTCTTCATTCTTTCCAGCCAGCACCATCTACCCAGTCACAACAAAGGCTAGGAGGAAGCCAGACAGTTAGCCAGCCTCCTAGACAGCAGGCCAGAGTTTTTGCTTTGACTGAGGAGCAGGCACAGGATGCACCTGATGATGTTGTTGCAGGTAACTGTTCTATTTCTGGTTATCCATCTTATGTATTGATTGATACTGGTGCATCGCATACATTCATATCTGATAGATTTGCATTGATGCATTCTTTGCCTGTTGAGTAATTATCTACTTTAGTATCTGTCTCTTCACCTTTGGGGAGAGGTCTTGTATCAGTGACTTCTGTTAGATCTTGTATGCTACAGTATGATGGTCATGAGATTGAGTTAGATTGTATTGTACTTGGGTTGTCTGATTTTGACTGTATTATCGGTATTGATATGTTGACCCAGTACAGAGCTACCGTTGATTGCTTCCCCAAGATTGTGAGATTCAGACCTGACATGGCTGACGAATGGAAATTTTGCGGTAAAGGTTCTAGATCTAGAATTCCTTTGATATCTGTTATGGCTATGTCTCGATTGTTACAGAAAGGAGCAGAGGGGTTCCTTGTCTATTCAGTTGATTTACTGAAATCGAGTCCGTCATTGGCGGATTTGCCAGTGATGTGTGAGTTTGCTGATGTCTTCCCATATGAGATTCCGGGATTGCCTCCGATTTGAGAGATAGATTTCAGCATTGAATTGATGCTAGGTACAGTTCCAATTTCTAGAGCTCCATACCGAATGTCACCGATTGAATTGAAAGAATTGAAAGAGCAGTTAGAGGATTTACTGGCCAAGGGGTACATCAGGCCGAGTGTTTCTCCTTGGGGTGCTCCAATACTGTTTGTGAGGAAGAAAGACAGTTCAATGAGACTCTGCATTGACTATCGGCAACTGAACAAGGCTACGGTAAAGAATAATTATCCCTTGCCTCGTATTGATGATTTATTTGATCAGTTGCAGAGTTCTTCTGTCTATTCCAAGATCGATCTGAGATCTGGCTATCATCAGCTGAGAGTTAGAGATTCTGATATCTCGAATACAGCATTCAGAACTAGGTATGGACATTATGAGTTTATTGTCATGCCTTTCGGTTTAACAAATGCTCCAGCTGTGTTTATGGGATTAATGAACCGTGTGTTTCAGAAATTTCTTGATGATTTTGTGATTATATTCATCGATGATATTTTGATTTATTCGAAGAATATGATAGAACATGCTGAACATCTGAGAACTGTGTTTAGAACATCGAGAACTGAGAAATTGTATGCAAAACTGTCGAAATGTGAATTCTGGTTGAGACATGTTGTATTTCTGGGTCACATCATATCCGGAAATGGTATTTCTGTTGATCCTAGCAAGGCTGAGGCCGTGATTTCTTGGCCGAGACCGACATCAGTGCCGGAAATACGCAGTTTTATGGGTTTGGCAGGATATTATCGACGATTCATTAAAGATTTTTCCAGTATTGCTAAACCGATTACGCAGCTGACTCAGAAGAATGCTCCATTTGTCTGGTCTGAGGAGTGTGAGTCCAGTTTTGTTGAGTTGAAGAAGAGATTGACCCGTGCACCAATATTGACTATCCCGTCAGGTACTGGTGGATTCGTTGTATATTGTGATGCTTCTCACAGAGGTTTAGGATGTGTTTTGATGCAGCGAGGGCATTTTATTGCTTATGCTTCGAGACAGTTGAAGCCGCATGAATCTCGCTATCCAATTCATGATCTTGAATTGGCAGCCATTGTATTTGCTCTGAAGATATGGCGACATTACCTCTACGTTGAGAAATTTTAGATATATTCTGATCACAAAATCTTGAAATATCTATTTTTACAGTCAGAGCTGAATATGAGGCAGCGAAGATGGCTTAATGTATTGAAAGATTTTGATTGTGAAATCAAGTATTATCCAGGAAAGTCCAATGCAGCAGCTGATGCACTGAGTCGAAAGGTATGTTCTTTGTCCTTATCGACGATAGGTGTTTCAAATTTAATAGAAGATTGCTGTTTGTCTGGATTGATATTTGAGACAGATAGAAAACCACTGAGATTATATGCCATTCAAGCTGAACCAGAGCTGATT
>NW_027358698.1:0-2882 GCF_012295235.1 Primulina huaijiensis | reverse complement strand
TGAGATCGTCAGCAAAAAACTAAATATCCAGCTAATTGAAATGATATGAAAAAGATGAATCCAATAATATATCTATATATATAAACAAAAATTGATACTTTATTTTGTAGATTTTTCTGTTAAAGTTGGTCTTGTGGGAGGCGATAGGCCATACGGTTGGAGCAGTTGCGAAGAACGATGAATGAATGACTTCTTGGATCTATTTTGTTAAAGAACTTTTATTTATACAGAAAAATTTCTATGAAACAGTCTTACGGATCAATCATGTAAAACGATCTTCTATCTGACTAGACCAATGAAAAAATATTGTTTTCCACTCTAATTATGCATTAGATCGACCCGTCTCACGGATCATTATGTATTGTACGTAATTTAATCTATGAAACGAATACTTTGCACGTGTATGTGTAACATATTTAAATATACTTATATATATCAGAATAGTTAATTATGAATCCCCTTTCTATTATATAATAGAACAGATGTGGTAGAAATAGAAAAAAAAAATTATATATATCATAACTTAATTTTTAAAATATTGGTTACAAAACTAGCCTCGTAAAAAATCTCAAACCAGAACTGAAACTATATGAAATCTTAACGGCAACTGTAACTTAGTCTTAAATTTTGAAATCTTGTAGTATATATATTCAGTCTACCAAATATAAATTAGAATTCACTCTCCATGCAAGAAAAAATTAGCTTGATTTAGTTCTTTAACCCCACCTGATTACGGAGGGATGTAAAAGAACCAAATTTTTTGTAATCTATTCAAACCTCGATTCAATGAAAGCTCGTTTGAGTTCGTTTAATAAGGCTCGTTAAGATAAACAAATCAAGCTCAAGCTTTACAATATTTGGTTCGTGAACATGTTCGTTGGTAAGTTCATGAATCAACTCTTAGATGAAAAATAATATTTTTGATATTTGATTTATTGATTTTACACATTATTTATGAAATATATAGAAAAATATATTAAATTTATTTATAATAAATTTATAAATTTTAATATGAACGTTATATTTTTCTCTAAATATATGATTTACTTTTTAATGAATTTAATGAAAATTTAAATGTATAATTCATCTATTATATTTTATTAAAGTTGAGAACATGATAGTAACCACCTAGGAAGGACACCAATTTTTTCTTCCAACTTTACCCTTATATGATATTAATATTACACTTTTTTTTTTAAATTTCAACACACATTTATTTTTATTTTTTTTATTTCAAAAATTCAAATATCAATTTAGTCCCTCCATAATTTATCAAATTTCACTTTAGTCCATTTATAATGATAAAAAAATACTGTACACACATGCATCACGTGTGCAGAGTAACTAGTATTTATTAAGCTTGTTTAGGCTCGATAAAAGCTTGAATAAGCTCATGAGCCATGAATATATTCGTTAAACAAAGCTCGAGCTCGGTTCGATTATAAACGAGTCAAGCTCAAACATTCAAGAGTTCGGTTCGGCTCGGCTCGGCTCGGCTCGGTTATATTCGATTACATCTCTAGTTTTACCATTTCAATTCACTGACATTTTTTTAGGTAAATGCTAAGCATATATAGTTGAAATTATGGCATAAATATATGAATTTTGGGTATCATTAAACTTTATTGGGTATATTATTTATGAATTTGTAAGAAAAAACAAAACATGAAATATATGTGAAATTATATGTACAAATTTAAAGTACTAACTGAATCAAATTAGATACGTAATTATAATTTCAGGTGCAAAATGTAATACTATTTTTGGAACGATACAGTTACATATATTTAAAATAATGTTAAAAATGTACGCAGTTAAGCCAAAAATACTCAATCAGAGTATGCATATATAATTTTGGGTATGAAAATTGAACTTTTTGGACATGAAGTGTGAAGACCCATAAATTATGGGAAGTTGTAAAAATCTTTAAATTTAATAGACATGTAAAGGATATTATTTTCGAATTTGTAAGTAATAGAAATTTGGAAAATAATAAATAATACATGATATTCAAAATTTGTTTCCAGTCAATAATTACCTTAAATTCGAAACCCAGTACAAAAATACCCATTAATTTCGAAATATGGGATGGATATCAACATATTTAAAAGATATTATTGCATATAAGGCAACTTTTCAACAAAGAAGCTAGGAAATTTCAATACTGCCCAGATATATCACGAACCTGTACGAGGAAACAGTCTACATTCAGCCATCCGGTCTAGGGCTCAAATTCGAAAATTATATACTTGGTGGCCAAGATATTTTCGAAAATTGACATCTTATTAACTAGGGAAGGAGCATCTCAAATCATGGTAGGATTATCTCAAAAATATTGGAAGGTAAATCAATCGGTTATGGCAGGATTCCCTTCCCCTCACTTATAAATACCCCATCACCCTTTTGCATTCTTCACACCACAAAATTCGAAATCCTTGCTACAAAGTTTCGAAATTCCAGCAGCTTATGCCAAGCCGAAATTCTGCTCCAAAATCGTCCCAAGGATAGGCTAGAAATCGAAGCCGAAACATTGTCCGAGCAAGAACGAGAAGCGACCCAATTCCCGAAGCCAAGCATGCACGTTTTTTGTTAGCATTCAAATACTGTAAGTGGGCTTGTTTTAAACTTGAAATTTTCGGATTTATGCATGTGTTCGGTTTTCGAAAATAGTCGAGTACTATTTTTCTTCTACTCTTTTCTTGTTTTTGTCATACGGTTTTAAGCACTGTGAGGAGTCGACTGTATATGGGTTGGAATCCCAACTATGACGTACCCTTATGCGGTGGGGGATATAACCGCTATACGGCCTCGCCCCCTTAGAGAAGTAAAAATTAGATACTGATATCAGTAAACCATAGAAAGTATATGAATCTCAGTGATGG
>NW_027358697.1:0-208 GCF_012295235.1 Primulina huaijiensis | reverse complement strand
CAGAACCATTTAAATTCACTAAAAATCCAATTTCGACAATTTAAGCATTTTAAATTTCTAAAATTCCAATATTCGACTAAAATGCCTAAAGTTAATCATTTCTATTTTAATTCGTCGCAAAGCATCGAACTAGCTGATACTCGATTTAGAGCCTCACTAATTTGAAAATATCTAATTAAATATTCTGAAATTTGTTCAATACCTCGAA
>NW_027358696.1:0-687 GCF_012295235.1 Primulina huaijiensis | reverse complement strand
TTATGGTTGTACACCATTAGTCCTTATGTCCCGGGACAACATTGACATTCTATGTGCTAGAATTACACTTTGACTTGTTTACGACTCATATGGGGTCATCAGGTGGCAATGTTGGATGTTTTGTCGAAACATATAGGAGTCGATGCATTGTAGTCGGGGATTCACCGCTTACCTTCGGGTATGGATATCCTATGTGTATGTAGTATGAAATCTCTGATCAGAGTATGGTGGTAATTATGAAAGGGGTTTCATAGATTACACCACCGATGCAACTACGACATGACACATAGTAATTGACAACTCTCGATATACCAATGGTTGTCGAATCGGTCGGGATATATGAGTTGAAGGGACTGTACTGTAAGCTAACCATAATTGAATGGTTCTTGTAGGCACTATCATTTGATACCTATGGAATCATGTAAGCGATGTTGCTAGGAGTTTAACATGATTGGTTGAGTACTATCAGACTTGAGTTTTGACGTTCTTATTATTAGTTCTTATTATCAAGGAGTTGATAAGTAAGAATGGAGCAATTGGGGTATGCTCAAATAAGGACATGTTTAGTCCGAATCACATGGAGATGTGAACCCACGGCTAGTTGTATCAATGAACCATTGAGGACCATACAAGTACTAGCTCTCTAGATCCCGTTGAAAAGTAAAATAGTTCAATGTGTTGAACGGC
>NW_027358695.1:0-608 GCF_012295235.1 Primulina huaijiensis | reverse complement strand
AGGTGACTGAGTTTTTAGAGCTTCGTCAAGGAGATATGAATGTTGGTGAGTATATTCTGAAGTTTTGAAGAGGGATGTCTGTTTGCTCCGTATATTGCCTCCAATGACAAAGACAAGGGTTCTCATTTCACTAGAGGCCTTCGAGCAGAAATCAGAAGGGACATCAATATGTCGAAGGCGGTGACATTCAAAGAGATTGTGTCTAAGGCTTTGTTGGCCGAGCAAGATGAGAAAGATAATGCCAGAGAGAGACAGGCGAGGCAGCAGTTTGTTGCTCATAGGGGTCAGGGTTTGAGTCATAGAGGAAAGGACCATTTCAAAGGAAAAGGCAAGTTGGAGCCGAGTCCTAAACCACCGACAGTTCCATCTGATCCTGAGAAGCCAATGTGTCCCAAGTGCAGTAGGCCTCACAGGGGTGAGTGCAAGTTTGGCACTAATACATGCCACAGATGTGGCACTGCAGGCCATATTGCCAAGGATTGCCTAAGAGGATCAAGCAAGGAGAAGGTGCAGGGTCGCATCTTTACCATGACGAAGGAATGTATAAATCATGATTCTTCTGAGATCTCTAGCACTATTTTAATTTCAGGCAGAGTAGCTACGACATT
>NW_027358694.1:0-385 GCF_012295235.1 Primulina huaijiensis | reverse complement strand
TTTTGCTCAAGTATGTATGATGCAAGTATGTTTAAGAAAAATTTTGTGATGATGACACGTCTACGCTTATGCTACCACGTTCATGTTTCAAGTATGCTTATTTTATTACATTCAAGTTTCAAGTATGTAAGCCCTACTTTAAAAATGCATGTGGTTTTATTATGTAGTACTTGCTATCTCCAGTTTATACATGTTGAGTATTTAGACTCACTTGACTTGTTCGATGCAGGTGAGAATGAATTTGAGGAGACAAGGTTGGGGACCAATGAGCCGGCTTGGACTGAGCAGGAGGCTAAACCCGAGGACCGCCCATGTTTTTAAGAAAGTATGCAATGTTTCTAATACTCTTATTTCACGTTATTGTTTACGATATTTAAACAAGTGT
>NW_027358693.1:0-377 GCF_012295235.1 Primulina huaijiensis | reverse complement strand
TTTGAGTTTTGTTCAAATCATTAAGGAAGACGAGCCAAAAGCGCCACGAAGTGTGTCGTGCGTATCATCGTTCTTACAATGACACATGTTAAGAGATTGAACATAACTTTTTCCTCAGACCTTCAAATGACATGAGGCTAATTGGAGATGCAAGCCAAGACATAGGGCTACAACTTTCCTGTTTAATAATTTTTTTTTAAATTTTAAAGGGAAGAGACGTTTCTGAAGCAATCTTTGACGTAGCTGTGCGAAGAGCGGGCCCGAGCGGAAAAAGATGTCCGCCCGGGCGGGCCTTGTTCGAAAATTTTGGATTTATGACCGAGAGTTCCGCGCCCTAGCAGAAAAAAATGTCCGCCCGAGCGCCAAGCAATTTAAGA
>NW_027358692.1:0-934 GCF_012295235.1 Primulina huaijiensis | reverse complement strand
ATTGATACATTTTTATGTAATTTTATTATAATAGGAACTTTCACGGTCTTTGAGCAAATTTGAGCTAAAAATGTGATGTTTATCCCATTTGAAGTTTCCAAGATAGAGTTTTGAAAGAGAATGGCCAAACCAGAAGAGGTCTTGGAACAAGGCGTGGCCACGCCTTGTGGTTATATTTCAGCTGCCTAAAATTGCAAGAAGTGGAAATTCTTGGAGGGAAGATAATATCTATTATTTTATATTAAGATTTAGGGTTAATTAAGATTAGTAGGTTTTTTTTAGCTTAAATAAAGAAGGCCCANCACAAGAATTAAAAAGATCTCTCCAATTAATTTCCAATCAGACGTAACACAAGTACAAGGGAGGCGGCAGAGAAGATTTTTCATCCAATCACTAACAATTCACGTGGAAGGCAAAGGATTTTTTGTGGTGTCAATTTTTCTTTGAATTTAGTTTTCATACTTTTGTTTATTTTTTCTTTAATTAACTTTCATGGAGATTGTGTATCAAACCATGTTAGGCTAATTTTCTTAGTCTGATTAAAAGGATAGTATACTGTTTAATTTTATCACTGTGAGGTATTTGCACTTTAATTTATTATTCTTGTTTGCCCAAGTATTCTTTGATTTATGGTTTAATTATATGAATGTTATACGTCAATTAATCTGACAATTTAATTTGATGTATGATTTTCTAATGCTAACCATGAATTCAGTGATCCATAATTGTCATGAACGATTGGTACGTGAGTAGCAATAGGTTAGATGTGTTGTGCTATCATAACAGGTGTAATCTAAATAAATCGACGGAACTAGATCTTCCAATTGCAGCTATCTCGGTTGTTAGATTTTAGGATTAACTGTTTTCACGAAACCAAAATTTTATCTTCAATTAATATGGAACGCTATCGTGCCAAGTTGATTATTGGTAAGTT
>NW_027358691.1:0-725 GCF_012295235.1 Primulina huaijiensis | reverse complement strand
AAAGAATGAACAGCTGAGGGTCGTCTCCATGTCTGAGCCACTGATTCAGATGACTCTGCTCCCTGGGATCCCTGAGAACCTCTCTGGGGACATACTCTAGCAAAATGTCCCTGCTGTCCGCAAATACGGCAACTGCCAAACACTCCTCGGCATTGCTCTGTGGAATGTCTCCCTCCACACGTGCTGCAATAAGGTCCTGTATAACTTTGGCTCTGACCAGTCTGTTTCGAGCCACTGGAACTGGACGAACTGCTTCCAGCTTTCTTGAACTGTTTCCCCTTCGCTTTCAAGAATTCTTTCTTTCCACTACCACTGTCGCTGCCACTCTCAAACCGGGGAGGTGGTTGCTGTGGTCCCGGTGCTGGAGGAAGAAACGAAGCTCCTCTCTGTCTCATCAGACCACCTTCGGCTCCCTTAGCTCGGTTCAAAGCATCAGTAAAATTATTCGGTCTCCCGGTATTCACCAAGGTAAAGATTTCCGGATTCAGGCCATTTATAAACTGGTCCGCAACGGCCTCATCAATTTCAGCTACGTGGGGAGCAAACCGCAACAGTGAAGAGAATTTGGCCACATATTCCTCAATATTCAGCTGGCCCTGTCTCAAATTGGCAAATTCCGCTCCCTTGTCTTTCTTGTACGACACTGGAAAGAACCTCTGATAAAATTCAGTTCTAAACAAATTCCAGGTAATAGCTGTACCTCGGTGTTCCAATGCCCTCTTCGT
>NW_027358690.1:0-10864 GCF_012295235.1 Primulina huaijiensis | reverse complement strand
GGATATTCCATGTGTCATGCTAATTAAATATATTACTAAAATATAGTTATAGATTTTGTTTGGTTTGTGAGATGAGATGTCACGAACGTAATGATTTATAACTCTAATTAAATAAAATAAACATGTATAATTAACTAATGTTTCATCTTTTAACACCAAACAGTGTCAAAGATATTAGTGATCTTGCGGCCAAAACAAAGCCAATAATCTTTGATTTAAGATAGAGATTAAGTCCTGTATGTGTTAAGTTGATTTTTTTAATGATCGTAATTAGTAAAGTATTATTTGAGAGAGACGATGTTAAAGTTAGTCCTCGAAGAATCGAATTTAATCAGGTAGTCTAATTATTATTTAATTTTTTTAAAAAAAATAATAATCGTACTGACCTCGTGAGCAACATGCACATTCGGGTCACATGCAGCATATGCACAACAAACACACACATACACATGTACAATTCGAACGTACTAAATCGAGTGCGGCTGAATACCACTTTGATATTTGTAGTATTTGATTTGATTGATTGATAAATATTTGTTGATATATAGGGAAATTGGGGATCAGTCTCCANTTTAAGATAGAGATTAAGTCCTGTATGTGTTAAGTTGATTTTTTTAATGATCGTAATTAGTAAAGTATTATTTGAGAGAGACGATGTTAAAGTTAGTCCTCGAAGAATCGAATTTAATCAGGTAGTCTAATTATTATTTAATTTTTTTAAAAAAAATAATAATCGTACTGACCTCGTGAGCAACATGCACATTCGGGTCACATGCAGCATATGCACAACAAACACACACATACACATGTACAATTCGAACGTACTAAATCGAGTGCGGCTGAATACCACTTTGATATTTGTAGTATTTGATTTGATTGATTGATAAATATTTGTTGATATATAGGGAAATTGGGGATCAGTCTCCAGCCGTCGTTTTTTTTTGTGTTCAGTCCTTGGGTACTTTTTTAGTACCACATTTCCACATGAAGTGTACCACATTTTCACATGAAGTGTACCACAATTTGTATGACATAGTACCACAATTTTGTGGGTAGGGAGTGAACCCAAAAAAATGTTTTGATTGGAGATTTTTTATCAACTTTCCCATATATATTGATTTTTTGATATTTTATTTATTATAAAAATTATTGGGTTAGAAAGTCCAAAAGGTTTATTAAATGTTGAGACAGAGGAGGGGTTTGTTTGGTGCCAAATTCCGTCACGGGATTTACCAAATTTGGGATTATCTCATTCTTCCCAACAACCGATTTATTTTCATTTGACCGCTCTGACTCACTTTTCACAGCATTAATGCGATTTAATGATGTCTTATCTTTTTTTATCCTAAAATAAAATATTTTAAAATTTTTAGTCTGACGAATAAAATACAAATTTTAGAGGTCAAAAACATATATTACATGTAAATAGTACATAAAAAATACGGACCGTCCATAATATTTGAGGCTAAAACTTGTGTGAGACGGTCTCACGGGTCGTATTTGTGAGACGGACCTCTTATTTGAGTTATCCATGAAAAAGTATCACTTTTTATGCTAAAAGTATTACTTTTTATTGTGAATATGTGTAGGGTTGACCCGTCTCACAGATTAAGATCCGTGAGACGGTCTCACATGAGACCCACTCAATATTTGATATATACTCGTTATCTAATTGTATTCGTTTTTTATAAAAGATTTTTTTTTTTACATTTTGAGAATATTTACACTTTATATTTTGTAGAAAAAATATTTTTGCGAGATTAGTTTTTGGTTTATTATCATAAGAAAAATAGAGACAAAGTGTTGAATCAAATAATGTGTCAATAATTTGAAGTGGATTTATTATCGGAGGCCACAAGCGTCTTTGACAAAGCACAAGCTATGTCGAAGTTTCAAATTCCCGAGAGATCACTAAACGTCAAAACAATGCACAGAGCAGTAGCGAGTTCCTCCGACAAGTGTCCCAGCCATGGCAGATATAGCCACGTGGACGGTCGGATCTCGGTCGATGTTTTGAAATCCAAGGTTTTGACAAACCCAACCAAGGTTAGAAACCCAACCAAGGTTAGACTGCCACAGCTTAAGAAAACCAAGAAGTTTGTAATCAGGAAGGCTTATTTTTTAAATTCGAAAAAACCTAGTTGGAATTTTATGATTCAGTTCAAATCTCTCTTTTTGTTTTTTACTCTCTCTATATATACAAACAAAGCGCAATAGTATATAATAGTAGGCTTGCAAAAGCGCCGTTGTGTATGAACATGGGGTGTTTTGTGGAAGGTGGTGGGTGCTGATTTGAAACAGCGTTCCCATTTTTGCTTGCTGCTGTAAAAGTTCTACTGGAGTTTTCAGGGGTTTTTAATGTTTACTAGATTTTCTTAGAAGTTTGGAGTCTTGGGTGTCTTTTTGGGAAAGGGTGATCATTTTCCCTGAAATGAAAATTTAACTGTTCTTTTCCTCTTTCCCTTTTGGTTTCGTTGCTCAAATTTATATCTTGCTTGCAGAGGGGGTGTGGTATAAGTGGGAGTGAGTTTGATTTTCCATATTTGTTTCAGCTGCCGTGAAGTTCTGGTGTGTGCTTAAGTTATCTTTAGCTATTTTGCAACGTCGTCGTTTTTTTGCGCGGTTGAGCTAAGCAAGAAAACATGGTGCAAATTGAGAATTCAGCGTCGCAAGCTTCTGGAGAATCCAGATTTCTCCTTTCTGATAATCATGTGAAATCCGAACAGTCTGTGGAACCAACTTTGCCCGTGAAGAAAAAGCGGAATCTTCCCGGAATGCCTGGTAAAAAGAAACTCGATTCCTTTTTCGTGACAACTTTTCTTGAAAAACCCTGATGAAAGAGTTGAATGATTTGGTGTTCTATACAGATCCAGATGCAGAAGTGATTGCTCTATCACCGAAAACCCTGATGGCGACGAACAGATTCGTGTGCGAGATCTGCAACAAAGGATTCCAACGCGACCAGAACTTGCAGCTACATCGAAGGGGCCACAATTTGCCGTGGAAACTCCGGCAGAGAACCAACAAAGAAGTCAGGAAGCGAGTTTATTTATGCCCCGAGCCCACTTGTATTCACCACGATCCATTGAGGGCGTTAGGTGATCTTACTGGAATCAAGAAACATTTCTGCCGTAAGCATGGCGAGAAAAAGTTCAAGTGCGAGCGGTGCTCCAAGAAATATGCAGTCCAGTCTGATTGGAAAGCCCACATGAAGACTTGCGGCACTAGAGAGTACCGCTGCGATTGTGGAACATTGTTTTCGAGGTGAATTTTCAACTTTCACGGCAATAAAATCACGTTTTAGATATGGGATTACGCTTTCAATTATGGTCAGAATTTTTGTCACTTAGTTTTTGTTGCATTTATGGTTGTGTATTTGGATTATTTTCTACTGATTGAATGCGTTTTTGTGTTGTATAAATAGGAGGGATAGTTTTATCACGCATAGAGCTTTTTGCGACGCACTGGCTCAGGAGAGTGCGCTATCTCAGCCTTTGGCAATTACGAGTTCTGGAGGAGTGATGAAGCTACAAGTCGTTGCGCCGCCAGTTGCGGCAGTGGTTTCAAGTCCGCCGCCACCACCTCTTACTCCGTCTACTGTCATGTTGTCGCCGGTGCTGTCCATTCAAAGTTCAGGTTGAATTTTGCTATTGCTAATTATACTGACGCAGACTCTAAACTTTTAAGTTACAGCGAGAACATGATCTATGATTTGGCTGCATTCTAAATTCCAAAACGAGGATTTCGTATCAATTTCTTGCTTTTGTTTGCTTCTTTTTTTTTTTTTGCCCCCGTTACCCCCTTCTGAAAACGGCTTTGTTCGTGGAGGTTTTTTTTATCCTGTTGTTCATATCTTTGTTTTGCTTTTCATATATTATTTTCTCATAATTTTCCATTCATACCTCATTTCTTCATTATATATAATATATGCATATTAATTGGTACGAATCTTAATTGTTCAGTAAAATGAAGCGAGATTAATTTCTGCAAAGGAAAGGCGTGTATCATTACATCTGCTTTTTATGGAAAGGCTGTTTTTTTTTTTGGGAAATAGGAAAGGCTGTTTTTAATATCAAATTATTGCATGTAATCGAGAACGATCAGTGTCCAAAGGGCTTTTACTTTTCGAAAAAGTTCTATAATTTCATCCCCCTTTTTCTTGATTGTGTGATGATCTTTTCCCGTACATGTCGTGTTCTTTTCCTGTGGCCGCAGAGTTACCTGAAAATCATATCCCTCAATTGCCGCCACCACCAGGAGCAGCAGCACCATTCCCTGGGGCACCCACCGTCACCGCCAGCAATTCCTCCACATCAAGCGGAAATGTTCCGGGTAATGGTGGAGTTTTCGCTGGTATTTTCAATGTATCGACCTCTGCAGAACACTCCCACACGGCTCAGCCACCTGTGGCATCTTACTCCACCATGCTTTGCACAATGACTGGACCAGACCAACACGTTATCGATCCTATGTCACTTTCGTTATCCTCAACTTTATATCTGTCGAGCGGATCATCATCTCTATACCCTGCGGCATTGGAGCACCCTCATCGGCACTACACATCAACTCCACAGCCAGCTTTGTCTGCAACTGCGTTGCTTCAGAAAGCAGCTCAAATGGGCGCCACTTCATCCAACTCCTCTTTTCTCCGTGGGCTTGGATTATCCCTGATACCTCCTCCCGACCCACAAGATTCGAGAAATTCTGTTATAGCCCCATCACATTGGAGCAACACTACTCATGTGAAGCTTGAAAACAACTCAGTGGCATCAGTGCTTGGACTCGGGCTTCCCTCAAGTAGCTCACCTGCGAGCTTTAATGAATTGATGATGAACTCTTCTTCGCTGTTTGGGAACAAGCCCGCTACTCTGGATTTCCTTGGTCTGGGAATGGGGGCCGGCGAAACCTCTGCTGGTGGTTTCTCGGCTTTTTTGAGCTCGATCACAGATGGACTCGACATGACAACGAGTAATTCGTTTGCAGGAGTAGGTTCAACGATGGATACATGGGATTATCCGTCTGATAGGAAGCCTTCAATACTTTAAAGACATTTTAAAATCCAAGATTTAGATTCACTCTTCATTTTATAGAGATGGAGAGTGTTTCGTGAGGTCTAGCTAATATCAAAAGCGGTCCTATATTATATATATACATGATGCATTATACATGCTCGTTTGTATCAACGATCGAAGGCTATGCATATTTTCTTCTCCTTGAAATTTGAGTAGGGTTTGCGGTGGGAGGCTTGTATAGGAACTCTTGCATTGTGTTTGCATTAAATGTTTCTTTTTTATTAATCGAACCTCGATTTTGTTGGCAATGTATTCTAATATTTGTTTTCTTTTCTTTTCCATCTAGAAATTAAGGTGACATGCCTCGGTTCGTTGGTGGCATAGGAGCCAATCAGTTTTTGAACTAAATCAAAAGATTAGTCGCTAATCTGAAGTAGATGCATCTCTCTAAAATTTCAAGATTTTAAATCCTTTCGAAAAATGTATGCCCGAAAGTAAGCAACTTTCCCCCGTTCCACACGTATTTGCGTGTGCATATAAAAAAATTGCATGGCCATGAAGTGGGCCATGAGTTTCAACATTATTGAGAAATATATTTCTTCGTGGAAATCATTACTTAGGACTATCGTCAAGTGCTTGGGTTCAAATATTCTAGTTATGATTAATAATTGCTATTATTTTCAGCAAATTGAATTTTTATTCAAAATTACAATTATAATAACTTTAAAAGGAAAAAAGTGTCGGGCCGAAATTGAAATTAATGAGGTCGTGTAGACAGCTAAAGCGTGGGGACATTTGTGTGTAGGATAATATATATTAATTTTATTTTATTAATAAAAAGGGAGTGTGAATCCTTGAAAAATAAATAATAAAAAAAGAAAAGGTAGGAGTAGTCAAATCCACACTTAATTAATGCCACGTAACCTTGCTATCGGGTCGACCTCAGCCCTCTCCCCCCACATATTTAATGCATGCACCGATATTTCGGACTCTCAGATCTTGGTCAGCTATTGAGTTTACATGTCATAAATTATAATAATTATATAATTTTTTTTATTTCCCATGTTGACATCATTGATTCCTGTGAGAAAATAATATGATATGATATCCGTTAGATGGTATTTTTCTATGCTGTATATAATATAGGAAAATTCGTGCGTGTGTTTTGCTTGTGGATTATTGGATCTGGACTTAGATAATCGGGATCGAATTTATCTATCATATGATGGTATTTTTTTTTTTTACATAATGCGTAATTGTCAATGGATTCTATCACGATACTAACAATAAATTATTAGTGTTATATTATTAAGCCATGTTAATCAGATAAATCACATCAAAGAATTCATTTACGACGTATACGTCATATAAAATATTGGTAAGAGAAATCAAACTGGTGATCATTTTGTCAATTACTCACTTACTCATTAATTTGGCTACCTCGTTCGAACAAATACGTTTGATTATTTACTTGCATGGTAAATAGATCATTCTCCCCTTCTTTCGACTTTCATGGAATAAAATTTGCCATAACAATATATTACATAAAATTTATAATGTTCTAGGAAATCGGATCTGATATTCTTATTTTTCAAATGATCAAAATTGTTAATTAAATTGGAAACCATCGCCGCAAATGATAATGTGCATAGATGGGTATATATAGTTTGACATTAATGGAACTATGCAATAGTATCTCTCTCTCTCTTTTTCAATATTTAGGATATTTTCGATATATCTTCAATTTTTTGTTTGACTTTCGGCAAAAGAGTAATGAAAATAAATTCTTAAAATCTTATATTTTTTCATGTACAAATCATCACACTGTTTTTATATTAAAAAAAATTATTTTTACATATTACATCAATTTTCAGTTATTTATAATATCCAAATATCATGTCCACTCAACATCAGCAAGAAAAAAAGCAGTGAAGTGATTACCAAATGGGTGCAGTCACAGTTTCCTAAACATAGAACTGGAAAAGCAATGCTATAAATAAATAAATCCACTTTATCCCTGCGGAATGTATTAAATTAGAGCATGATAGGTCAGTATTAGTTATTTCTGCAGTCACAATTAATTTTCATGATGTAATAATAATAACAACAATAATAATAATAATAATAATAATAATCTAATAAATACGCGAACGCAAATGTTTTCAGTTAACCTATTTCGATTTTTTTCCGAACTTAATCGACATCCATATGGAAAATTATCGGCAGATCCTGCAAATTATAAATGACAAAAATTTGTGTGAGACGATCTCACGAGTCGTATTTTGTGAGACAGATATCTTATTTGGGTTATTTATGAAAAAATATTACTTTTTATGTTAAGAGTATTACTTTTTATTGTGAATATCGGTAGAGTTGACCCGTCTCACATATAAAAATTCGTAAGACCGTTTCACAAGGGACCTATTCATTATAAATATAGATATCAATATGGTTTACAACTTGTCAACACCTTCGGCTCATTGACTTAGAACCCAAATTTATAATTCTTCCCCCGCTAAAATGGACACTACCTTATGAATATTAGGTTCGAGTTAACATCAATGATCGGGATTTGATATTCATAAGTCCACTCAAGGGGTCTAAACTAATCAATTCAATTGCATACGAATAATCGAGTTCGACTATAATTAGATATAACAATAAAATATTAAAGTTAATGAACATATCTCGAATTTTTGAATGAAATAATTTGAGTTCGAGTTTAAGTCAAAACAAAAATTTAAATTCGAATCGATTTGAATTTTTTTGGAACACCAAATAACATATCTATTATCCAATTCTATTCGTTTACTTGTAACCAGAGCAGGCACATTTGCCCCGACAACAGAAAACCCATCTTCCAAGGATGAAAAGTTCCATATTTCTACCTATAGTAGTAAGCTTAAAAATCTTTCTTTTTTTTTTTTCTCCCGTATGGTGACCAGTGGCGGAACCGCGTTAACGATCACCGAGGCTTTAGCTTTAAAAAAAATTAAATTAATTTGATATTAATCTATATAATTCAATTTAAAATATTTAAAAAATTCAAAGTGAAAAGAGTTACCCATTTACCTGACTCAGCCACGGATGATGACGCCCAATGTTTTTAAAAAAGAAAAAGAAAAACAGAGTAAAAAACTACTTTAAGTTAATCCAACTCAACGACTGCTTCATCTTTCCAAATTTCAACACTACGCCAACTGTGCCCACTCACCCCTACAATTCTACATACATTTACGCAGTGCATCTGTCCATCTCCACGAATCGCATGGTAATTTCGATGAAGCGCAGTTCTCTTCTTCTATCTCTCACCTTTCGTACTCCTCGCGCATTTCATCCGAAAACTCGTAATCATACCTCTGAAATTCCAAGTACACTTCAGAAACCAAGGTGTGGACGGACCTGCGTACCGTCCAATCTTAGGGAACTCTGCTGAGATCCGGAGACGGATGGTAGCCGATGCGGTGTCGAGACCAATCTCCGGTATCTCCCACGACCACGACATAGCTCATCGAGTGATGCCTCGTTACGACAAATGGTCAACGTAGTACGGGAAAGCTTTTCTTTATTGGGCCCAGGCTGGCTGTGGTGGATCCGGACGTTGTGAAGGTCTGAAGGAGGTTCTGTTGAACGCATGGGCGGGTTCGGAAGATTGAGTTTAACTCGAATTCTAATGTCTTGTTTGCTGAAGGGCTTGTTGGGCTCGAAGTTGAGAAATGGGCCGTTCATAGGACTATCACTAGCCGGGCCTTTAACATGGAAATAATTAAGGTGAATTACCTTTCCTTGCTACTTCCCTCAATTTGTTTTTTAAGATTAAAAGGAAAAAGTAGCTTAAAAAAAAAGATTAAAAGGAAAAAGTAATAACTCTAACTGTTTTACTCGATGCAAAATTTGAATTTATCAGCTCGAGCTCAAATGAAGATAGAAAATTGAAATAATTTGTACTCTCCGGCCGCAATGATCATACTTGTGATTTAGGGAGAGTTAGTAAATGTGTGTTTGATTCATGATGATATTTAACAGGGTGGGATTTTAGGATATATATTAAAATCAAAATAAACAACATATGTCTTCAATAAACACAACAACATAAACAAGTGTCGATCATATACAATCATGATATATACAAACCAAAAATATTATAGAATCGACTAGGTTCGATAATAACATAATAAAATCTTTCAAATATATGCATATAATACTTGAGAAATGACAACATTATGCGGTATTTAAATAAAATCAATCTCACTTTCAAGGAGCTCTAATAGTTTTTGATGCTTCCTCTCAAGCACCTGAGGACGAATCACAAGTACCACTTGTCACACCCACGCACAAAAGAAATGACAATCCCCTCTCGGAGAGCAAAAACCTCAGTATGAGACATTAAGAAACCATGACATATTACATAGATATGCATTGATGTCGTGGATGAATGCAATTCATGAAAATGTGCAATATATTAGGATATCAGGAGTCAAAAAATCGGTATTAACAATTATACGAAATATGCTCAAATTGCATGAATGTTTAAAAGCGGTATCATTGTATTATTAAATTTTTTTAAAAAAAACGGTGTCAATCATAAAAATCGTTGGAACATATGAACTTTTGGTTTACTCTAAATTTAGTCATGTAGTTTATTTAATTAATGCTCAATAAATTTGTAAAGATGGTAAAAGAAATTGTTTATAATTGTTACATTTTGCAAGATTAATATAAAATATATAATAATTCATTTTCCAAATTCTTTTTCTCTTAAATAAAATCAAAATAAAAGTAATACAAAATTCAATAAAAATCAGTCAAATATACTTGTATTTTTATTTTATATGAAAATATATAATCTCCATAAAAATTATATAAACACACATATATTTCAACCTGAGAAGAAAGTGAATTTGAAACTCGATCCCACCCGGTTCACGAAGCTAGTCTCTATCTCACTTGTTGTACATTTTTCCATTTACTATATATCTTTACGATAAAACTATTTTATACACTTGAACCCCTAAAATTACTCAAAACTTTGTTAGGGCTCTCCACATAAACCTGCTTTAACTCCATCGAATTTCGTTACGAAGCTGGGTGAATTGGCACGTGGTTTACCCTGTACCAGTTTCCTGCAGATAACTGTGAACCAATCTAACGAATTTAAATCTCCGAACCTTCTATGAATTCGATGTATGCTGCAGTGTTCTGTTGGGATATCTCATTGGTTCCAGTTCCTCGATATCAATAAAGGTGAGTTTTTTTTGCATCTTTTGTTGGTGAATGAAGTTGAGCGAGCGAGGTGGATTTGCGAGGCTGGGGTTTTCTGTGAATTTGAGTCATTTGATGGCCTTGGGCGTTGTGTCTTTGTTAGTTAATCCTTTTTTGTTGTATGTATGTGTTTTGGAACTGGGGAAAGGGCGCTTAGGCTGAAATTATGTTCTGGTTAATGTTTGATTTGAATTTGTTTGATTTTTATGAGTCATATTGGTTTTGTCAATGATTGACTACCATGGGCACTTGTTAGAATTTAGTGGGTGTATTCAATGTAGAGATTTAATGACTTTCAATGACTTTTTTTTAAATGATAGATTTCCGTGGATTTGGTAGATTTTTATTGACTCTTATGGAATCTTACAGATTTGTAAACAGAATTTCATGGACTTTTGTAGACTTTTTGAAAGATTTTGATAAATTTATTTACTTATTTAAAAAGTAAATATGTTTAATATATGAAAAAAAATCACAATTAATTTAACAAAATCAAAATTTCAATCCCCATGTCTATTCAACATGCATAAATGATTAATCAATACAATTTTAATTTATAAGCATATATAAAAATTTAATCAATATAGATA
>NW_027358689.1:0-562 GCF_012295235.1 Primulina huaijiensis | reverse complement strand
TCCAAAGATATAAGCTAAAATCCAACCAAGAACTCAACCAACCTCCTGAACCGAGACACAATTGCTGTCAAAAGCCGTGGCAGCAGCTGCGCTTCCTTTGCGTGGTTTAAGAACTAATGGCCATTGGGGCTTGAACCACCGACCAAAGTCTCTTACCAACATTCTAAGGGGTGGCTTGAACCATGGCTAATGGCTAAAAGCCAACCACAATCCAAGCAATTACTTAGGACACCACTAAGCTCCCACCCGAGAACACCAAGTACTGTGCAGTGGGGTGTGTTGCTTTATTTTGCTGTCTTATATCATTCCAGTGGCCATATGATCGACTATGGCTTGATCTAGACATAATGAAGTGTTGTATGAACCATGGCTATGGGCTAGAAGCCAACCACAATTCACCCAAGCATCCAAAAGCCGAAACTTACTCCCAAACCAGAAACAAGAAACTGAGGGGCATATGTTTTGTTGTTGAAAAAAATATATTGATGGATCCGCGAACCAAGCCTTGAAAGGTTCACTTGGTCACATCCTAGACATGCTAAGGAAGGGTTCAAACCATGGT
>NW_027358688.1:0-481 GCF_012295235.1 Primulina huaijiensis | reverse complement strand
TTAAATATTACTTGAATTTACTCAAGTCTACTAGCTAAATAATTACTCCAATTGGACTATACAAGACCCAATTTATTTAATTAATTCAACACTTGAATTAATTTAATTATTTGGACTCTACTAGGTCCACTAGCGTTTAATTAATTCAACACTTGAATTAATTTAATTTAGTCCATAATAATGTTAATGAAAATCACAATTTTCAAATACATTATTTATTTGGCCAACTTTTAATTTTAGGAACACATTCATAAATTAAAAATTACATTCTCTCATCGAAGTCATACTTCTATCTTTGTAACGACCCATTACAGGCCCAGTGGACCGCCCATACGGCCCACTGCCCCAATCGACCCAAGGCTATCCCGATCTTGGGCTCTGCTCTATGGGCCTTGGCCCATCTATGGAACCCTTCCCTCACAGGCTTTCCATAGGAGTCGTATGGGTTACTCATAAGCTACTCCAGCCCATGCACTGGAGT
>NW_027358687.1:0-15375 GCF_012295235.1 Primulina huaijiensis | reverse complement strand
GGGTGGGAATAACTCCCAGTTTTCAAAACCATTTTTAACAGAAACGGTAATACAATAATGTACAGAAAAATCTTATTTTCAGAACAGGAATCAGTTTCATGAATAACAAATTTCAGAACAGAAATCAGAATACAAAGTCTTAGCAAGCAAGCACTGAGTACGTTCGTGAATTTAATGGCTAAACTGATATCAGTCCTCTATATGTTCTCTCCTTTAAGGGGTGAGACCAGAAATCAGAAATTCAGAATTCAGGAATGTTTCAGAATATATATTCCTACCATTAGTTCACTAGGTTTCAGTGCTTCAAAAATCATATATCAGAAATCAAACATATAGAAACTTTGCTTTAAAACAGAAATTATCTAACTGATTTCAAGATATTTATACATAAGCCCACTTACAGAAATCTGCTAGAGAGTTTTGGTTGAAAGTCTGAAATCAGCTTGTTCTCGCTACTGGATTCTACTGCTCGAAAATAGGCACTTTCTTAGCTCAAATTTCAAGTGATAACTCAATATTTGTGTAGCAACAATTTCAGATATTTGAGGGTGTTATTTATAAGCCAAATTCTGACTGTTGGACTCTCTATTAATGGCCATAATCTGCCATGATGTGCCATTAACAGCCTTTATTCCATGTTAAATACTTTAGTTACAAGTCATAAGCAGAATCAATAGCTATCTGCTGGAATCTCGCTACTGAATTCTTCTGCTGCTGGATTCTGTCTGTTGGAAAAATACATGTCTGCTGGAAAAATACCAGCTTCTGAAATATTAGTAGCTGCTGGAACATTGTTAGCTGCTGCAAAATGTTAACTACTGCTGGAATTTCAGGTTCTCACACGGTCCATACTTACAGTGAAAAATATTATTTTTCACTCAAATCAGCATATATTGCACAATATATTTTTGATATAAAAATAATATTTTTCACTAAAATTAACATTTATTACACAATATTTTTTCATAAAATGACTTACAAAAAATAATACTTTTGCCATGAAAAGTAATTCTTTTGACATATAAAGTAATAATTTTTATAGGTCGAACACTTTTCATTCAACAGGTTTGTCTCCAACAGGTTTTTGTAGCTCTTGCATTTTTCTTAAAAGTAATTGAAGACTTATTACAGGATGAAACTAGTTCAATTAGCTTCATATTCTCAGATTTAACTTTCTGGTTTTCAACATGTATTCTCTGATTCTCAATTTTCAGTTTAGCAATCTCTGCCTTCAGAATTAACATTTCACTATATTGTTCCCAATCAATTTCATTTCTGTTGTCTGGCAAGTTACTTTGCTTAGCCTTAATTTCCTCGATTAATTGAGAAAATCTTAGGTACTAATTGACCGTGTCATAAAATGCTTTGACAATTTCTTCTCGTGAAAAATCAGTTGGGCTGAAAAGTCAAATACATATTCACTGGTAAATTCTAGCTCATCGTTATTAGCCATTAAGCACTTAGTTCCTCATCATCACCGGAACTGCTTGGGTCTTCTGATTTATATAGCTCAGAGTTTGAGTTAGACCATTTTGACATGCTTTCCTCAGCTATCAACACCTTTTGATCATGCTTATCCTTAAATTATTTCTTCCATCTTTTGATCTTCTTTTGTCAAACGATTTCTTGCCCTTTTCAATGAACTCCTATCATCCTTTCTTGGTTTGGGGCAATCTACTATGAAATGGCCAGTCTTTCCACAGCTAAAGCACGCATTAGAGTCCTTAGTTGACTCCCTATTTTGGCAATTTCTTCGGTCATAACTTTGGAAATTGTCTTGACTATATCTCATAAACTTGCCAAACTTCTTTACAAATAATGACATGGTATCATTGCTCAATTGTTCGGCTGATTTTTCATTCCAAACTAATGGTTCTAGTTTCACAGCAGTTGGAGCCTAAGTTGGCTAAGAGGTAGACCGATCTTCCTCTCTGATTTGCAACTCGAAATCATAAGTTTTTAAGTATGCAAACAATTCATGGAGTTCCATCTTGCTTAAATCCTTGGATTCAAGCATTACTATAGTCTTGATATCCTATTCTTTTGAAAGTCTTCTCATTACCTTCAAGATACTTCTCGGCTGTTATATACTTTTCAAGTTCACAGAGTTCAATCATAATTCCACCAACTCTTTCATCAAAATAAGACAGATTATCTAGGCTTCATCTTGATATTGTCAAAATTTTGTATAGCCACGGAAAGCTTGTTTTATTTGGTCTGCTCATTTTCGTCGCATAGCTAAATCAATTTTTCCCACATTTTTGTTGCAGTTTTGCACATTTTGATTTTGGTAAATGTGTTTTTGTCAAAAATTTTGTACAGAATATATTTAGCTACATTGTCAAGATTTTCTTTCTTTTTATCATCATTCGTCCATTCATTCTTTGATTTTTCCAGCATTTGAGGAGCACCTTCAGCAATGGCTATAGCTGTATTTTCTTTAAATATTTTCATTAGTCCATATGTGATGACGAACCACATAACATCGTCTTGAGCAGTTAAATGATCTTACATCTCGTTCTTCCAATTAGGAAAAATTTTTTTGGAGAACATGGGAATCTTACTGAATGATGCCACAAATTATATTTTGTTCAGGGACAATAATGAACCCCTCTGATACCACTTGCTAGGATCGAAGCTAAAATTTAGAGGAGGTGAATAATTTAGCCAAAAATATATTTCGATTGAGTTAGCAACAGTGAAACTTGGTTCTTGTCAGTAGAGTTTTCAGCATGTCAATCACTTGACATGTGCGGAATTAGGCTTACTAAAAATAGTTGAACAAATGAGTAGAAATGGGTGAAGACGGTTGGGAAAAATAAAGGAGAAAGGTAATCTAATTACGATATTGTTTCTGGATATTCGAAGAATTCAATAATCATACGTTACTTCTTCTTTCTTGCAAATAGTTTGTACTAAAAGAGTTTGCTAATTATAAGCAGTTTGAAATCACCTACTTCAGTAAGACTTAAATATTGTCTGACTGAAACTCTAAGTAAAACTCTGATCAAAAGAGCTTTGAGAAGTAAGACTTCATACTTTCAATTACAAATACACAGAAAACTTCTAAGTACAAATATAATCCTTGAACTGATATGATGATGATATATCGGGGTGTGCTGATTTTTCAATTGGTCTTGGAAGGCTTTGTAAAAAAAAAAAACTATCAGTTTTCTTGTATGATCTAAAATAAGATGTTTTTCTTTATCTTCATAGTCATGTCAACTGATATATTCATATCTACAATTGTCAGCGGTAACATGTTCCAAATATGTTCATGAATATGGATGTCCTTGTTGATAGGTCATCATCCTTTTTGATATATACATAACTCTGACTGTAACTCTGAACCTTAATCACTGANATTTGAGATCATATTCAAATATGAATAACAATCATGCCATCAAATTGAATTATTTATCATTGAATTTGATACATTGATTGAGTTAAACTATTTCCAATAAAACCAATAAAAAAAGATCTTAAAATATCATATATTATTTGTCTATCAAAATTTTAAAATTAGATAATTATTTTTTGAATATTTTAAAAAATATTTATTTAGAATGAAGTTCTAATATAATAATAATAATAATAATATTATCATCCATGCATAAACAATCAATATACAAAAAATTCATGATTATATTGTCCACTAATAAGTTGAAAAACATAATATTATATGAAAAATAATGAATAATAATATTATTTTAAAAAAAATTAATTAATTAATAAGTAATATAATAAAAAATAAAAAAAAGTAAAACAAAAATTGCGTAAAGAAAAAACGAGAGAATCGGTCGTTGTAGAAAAAAAAAAGAAAAAAGAAAGAGAATTAGCGAGAGAAGAGAGGGAGAGGAGGCTGCTAGGGTTAGGAGGAGCTGAATTTTTCTTCCGAAAATTTGATCTAAGCAAGGATTCTCAAGGCGTTTTTATTCCCGCGGTTGCCATTCGACTTTTCTCCATCTAAGAAAACAAGGCGAGTGATTTTNTGGTTTTTTTTTTTTTTTTTTTTTAATTTTTTGCTTATAGATGTCACAGTTAATTAGATTTTCTAGTAGATGTGAAATTTCTGATTTCAAGCACATACTATGGCGGCCTTGAAATTTATTATACTGATTGTTGAGCATAAGATTTTAGAAAGTTCTGATTGCATTATTTTTTTCCTTTATAATATTGATTATGTCAAGATACTACATTGAATTATGTTTAATTCATTTAAATAAATAAAATTGTAACTGATTATAAGCACCAGAGCGAATAACTCATAAAGAATGATAGATTTTAATACTACTCATCTAAAGGATTGTTAATGTTTATTTATTCTGGAGACTACTGGAACAAAACTTATCCTCATGCGCTTAATTATTTAATTCCACCATTGTGTTAGTTTACTTGAAAGTTGAAACCTCAACACTTAGCACAATACTTACAACTACTATTTTTAATTCAACTGCAGAAGTTATAATGTCAGCCTTTGCTTCCATCGCCAAAACATTGAATAATCTGAAGGCTTACAATTCAACTCCACAGCTGTTCAGATTTACTAGCATTCGAACCCTCCTGCTGCGGTCGGCTTCCGAGTCCTTGAAATTGCAGAAATTTACTGATTCTGATTCTGGTAAGATTTCTAATCTATTGTTATTTGACCGTTGGTTATGGAAGGAATCCAAGTTCGACAATGAATTATTTGCCTATCGGTTTTATACCCTTAAAGCTATGAATTGCTTTTTAATTAAATACAAATATCAATTGAAATTAAACCCAGTGCCGAAAAATTGCGGCTGAATTAGTAGTATTTTTCCAATAAAATAGAATTGTGACTGAATTAACATTAAAATGAATTTTATATTATGTACAGATATACGGGCTTTAGCACTTGATCATTAAGATTTTCAAGTGTTTTTAAAATGTTGCTTCTTGATTTTCTTTTTGAAGTCAATTTCTACCAGATTTAATGGACCCAATCGCGAGTTTAGCTGATGTAGCAGGATTTCTTTCTCAGAAAATTGTGGACTGTACTTTGAGAGAATGAAGTTTGAACTTTTTAGTCAACAAATTGAGCTAAAGTGAGCTTTTGACTATCAATGGTCTATATCATCAAATGGCTTGATTCACTTTCTGTCTGTAGTTTTCTCGCTGCTTTGTTTCTAGTCGCAATACCAAAACGAAGAGGCTCAATCGCTTGCAAAGAAGGCAACTGAATTCAAGAAGAATTTAAAAAGGGATGATACTTTTTTTTCCTGGATAAATCAAATTAAGATTTCAGGAAAACCTGCAAGTTTGAGAGGTGGCTATCAGTTCCCGGAATTACGATGAATGCAATGGAAAGAAACCTTATATATAAATATTTGACCACTTTCTGTTCGGAGGGGCGCCGGTGGTTGCAAGCGGTAGAACTTTGCCAAGAATCCTTATATGTAAAGCATGACGGATGTTCGTTATTATGTATCAGACAGATATTTTGCTTTTGGATCTTTTGTTTGGGCTGCTCTGTTGTGCTGCTACAGTCTCAAAGCAGCCGTTTGCTTGCAGGAATTTTTGAGCTTACTTTGGAGAGGCCTGAAACGAAAAATGCAATTGGAAGGGATATGCTGAAGAGATTGGAGTATACATTTGATGCTGTAAATAAAGATAATACAGCCAAAGTGTTGATGATCAGCAGTTCAGTTCCCAAAGTGTTTTGTGCTGGTGCTGATTTGAAGGTTAAAATGCCACTTGAAGTATAAATTATGAGTGCCATCAGCCATTCAATCATAAACCATGTCATCTTTCTTGAACTTTATAAACAAGATGGATAAAAAATGAACCAAACATTTAATGTTTAGTGAAATGATTTTATATTCCGAAAGAAATGTTAAAAGAATGGACAGCTTTTTGTACTGTACAATTGGTTCACCAGTTCGAAAGGTGGTCCAGCCGTATGTAAATGATTGAGCCATAGCATCATAATTATGGAACAACCACCCATTTTGAAATATTCCTTGTGAATGGAAACAAAGATTTGGGTTAGAGTTGACAAGGAAGGTTTTTGAATGTTTACCAAAAAAAATAGTGTCAGTTATTGTGATAAGTATCGAGGTTTCAAATAAACTTACACCATAGTGGCATCAAATAATTAAGCACATGAAGTTAAGTTTTGTTCCTGTAGTCTCCAGCATAAATGAACATTGACAATCCTTTAGATGAGTAGTATTGAAGTCTCATTCTTTATCCTGAGTTATTGCTGGTCCTTTTTGTCTGAGTGTCCGGATTTGCTCCCAAGTCACGTGCTGTGAGGTCTGTGAGGTGATAGCGTGGTAGTAAACTGTGGATATGGGCATATGGCTTTGTAGGATGACCCAACCTTAACCTGGGACCATAAGATTCTAAATGATTCCAAGAATTTTGTTGGTAGAATGCTGATATGATCATAATAGTTCATATTTTTGTTATCAAATTTCTCATTGTTTTCACCTCCGACGTGTTTAGTTGATACGCTTTTGTGTTATTTTGTTGTAGAAGGAAGTTTTATTGTCTTAGAACAAATTGGGCTAGAAAAGTGATTTTTTTTTTTTTTACATTTGAAGTTGCTTAGATGAAGCTGTGAAATAAGGGCAAAAACAGAAGAAGTTCTGGAACAAGGTGTGGCCACGCCTTGTAACTGCTTCGCGGTTGCCTTGTGACTGCATATAGAGCTCGAAAATTATGATGATAATACCATATTTTAAGAGTCCTAATTGTTATATATAATTCATTGAAGACTTTTGGAGAGAGATTTATTATTGAGATAAGAAAAAATTTGATAGAGTTTTATTATAAAACTCTAGTTTCCTTATTGATAAACCTAATCTCTTCCTATTATTATAGGTTTTATTCTAGTTTTTGTTTTTATCTTTAGAATTCTCTCTTCTTCATCTTCTCTCTTCAATGTGGAAAACAAGAAATTTCTCATCTTCTCTCCACAATTCTAGGATTAGTTTTTATTTCTGATTCAAGGGATATTTCAACTATTACAATTTTTCACTGTGAGATTTTTGCGTATTAATTAAATATTCTTGTTTTGTTCAAGTATTTGTTAGTTTATGATTTATTCATATGAAAGTTGTATGTTGATTTAATCTGATAATTTAATTTGGTAAATAATTTTCTACAGCTATCCATGAATTCAGTGATTCGTAATTGTCATGAACGATTGGTACATGAGTAGCACTAAATTAGGTGTGTTGTGCTATCATAACATATTTAGTCTAAATAAATCGACGAAACTAAATTTATCAATTGTAACTATCTTGATTAGATTTTAGGGTTAACTGTTTTCATAAAACGAAAATGTTATTTTTAATCAATATGAAACGCTATCGTGCCCAATTGATTATCGATAAGGTTTGACTGGATGCTGAGTTTGGTCAATTAAATTCGAAAAATACTAGGATTTAGCGGCTATCCCTATGATTCTAAGGTTAATTGCTTGTAACTGCATGGATAAATAATATGTTAACCGATAATCAGTGATACAATTGAATAGTGGAAACCCGTTGAATCAGAGTTTGGTAATATTAAATTTTACATTTCATAGTTATTCCTCTTGATTGTTTATTTCTTCTTGCATGCTAAAGCTGTTGTAGTATTTTATTTATTTCTAATAAAACAAATCTCCCTTTCATTTGTTTTTCTTCGAAAGAAATAAATCTCCCGTTCCCTGTTGATATTCTCCATTACACTCATTTTATTTAGAGAGTAGAAATTTTAGTTTGGTGGCTCAACGACAGCAAACCAAATGCTAATGTGTCCGTATATGTCACAATTGTTGATTTTCCCTTAACTGTTCATGATGCTAATTTTAACCACCAACCCTTAAGTCACTAAATTTTCTTTTTCTTTCATTATTATGTAAGAAACTTGATTTTTTCCCATCATGGTATCAAAAAATGTGCCTTGTACGCAAAAAAGAACCACTACATTTGAGTTCATTAGTTCTACTATTTTCGCCAATCCATACCGATATTGATACTAGTATTAATAGCATGACAATTCAAGTTTTATGACTTGGTTGATTGTCAGACATACAGCACAAGTACCTCTGGAACCGTGCCAGTGACTCCTTTCATATCATCCTATGGGTGTCTGTCGTAAAACTCTTATTGTTCTATGTGAGAGTTAGTACAGAGCTTCATATTTCTTTGTATGTCTCATGATGTTTACTTCAACTGTCATTGTTTGGTTAAATATGGTGGGGCCCATTTCTGCTCGCATTTGTTTACTTTCTCTCCATATATTTGTCTGTTCTTGTATGTTGAATGACTTTACTTTGCCTTAGATGTGGGTCTTATGCTTTTAAATGGCTTCATTGTTTTTTCTCTTTTGTCTCTGTATGTGGTTCACTTTCTTGACTTGTTTTCAATGGTGATGGGTTTGCAGGAAAGAAAAACTATGAGTTCATCTGAAATAAAGGATTTTGTACACAGGCTACGCTCAACATTTTCTCTTTTGGAGGTATGTACCTGTACTTAATCCTTTGTGGTGAGTTATGCTTCATATTTATATATAGACACATTGAATGCCTTCTAGCCACTTGGATCTTAGAATGACATTTGAGTTTTTGCCTTGCCTCCTTGAAACTTCTGAGTTTAGAGATGACTATTCTCAGGAACTGAATGTACCCACAATAGCTGTCATTGAAGGTGCAGCTTTGGGTGGTGGGCTGGAAATGGCATTATCTTGTGATCTTCGGATATGTGGTTAGAAGCATCTTCTTAGTCGAGCATACTTGATCTTTTCCGGGCTGAAGTGTTTCTAACTTGGAGTTGTTGATAAATATGATAGTGGAAGATACAGTGTTGGGACTACCAGAAACAGGACTTGCCATTATACCCGGGTGTGCCGTTGCCCTGACTCACGCTCTCCCATTTTTTTAAAGAACAAACTCTCTCGTTTTATGCTAATATATTTTCTACATTCTATCTTATAGTGATATGAATGTTTCCCATGAAGAGCTAATACTGAATTATCAATTAGGATAGTTTTATTTAATATCACACTACACACAGATGTTCACATGAAAACATTGTTGAGTTGTGAATTTAAAATACCCTCTGTAGTATGGTGATTACAGAGATGTGCATTCGAGACTCATCTAATTAATAAAAATTTAACGTATTTCAGGGCTGGAGGAACACAACGACTTTCTAGATTGGTTGGAAAATCAATCGCGAAGGATCTTATTTTTACTGGCCGAAAGATTACTGGCAGGGATGCTGTTTCCATCGGTTTGTGTTACTGGAGTTTCTATGCTCTGTATTTTTCTTCAAGATGCGAAATCTGAGATCGTGCACTGAACTCTTTAACAAATTCCCTCTTCCCGCGTGATGGAGTTGAAAAAATTTAATTTGGTGCTACTGCTAATCCATAGGAGTAAGGAAAAAGAGAAGATATTGAAATCTGATTCCAGCATTGGCCCCTTGAAGTTGATAGAATGCCTTCTCAAATTTCTTTAACGTACTGCTAGCTGATGGCTCTTCATCTACTTGTTTTCTTCCTCCTACTTTTACTACAATACCCACTTCTTAGGGTGGTAATTTAGTACTAGTATCTGGTTAGTTCTTTTGGAACTCGGAAAATAAAGATGATTAATACTAAATGTAGTTTCTTTGCAGGACTTGTCAATTACTGTGTCTCTTCTGGCGAAGCTCATTTAAAGGCTCTTGGAATTGCTCGGGATATAATTCAGAAGGTAATTTACTCAAGTCAGATTTTAAATTTTTTTTTATAGAGAAGAAATATTACATTATCAAACTTTGGCCCAAATCTTTTTCGTCAATGGGATCGGCCTAAAGATTCTTCTGCAAGGCATTTTAAAGTAAATCATATGGCAAGGAATGAGTTTGGCTCAAGCACGTTTGTCATGGCACTGACATCTTGCAGAGGCGTGGCGTAGTGCCTGCATTTCTGTCATTCTTTCCCTATTTAGCTACACTTTGCTTCTTGAATATGGACATCCATTCTGTCTGTGTCTCAAGGAGCATATTGCTTCAGCATAACGTCTTCTCAACCCTGACTTGGGAATTTAGTCGAGAGGAGCGCCGCTGCCTGTGCGCTCATTCTTCATGTTGTATAATTTTTGCTGGACACAGAATTTTTTATGGTTTATTCTGAAGTAGTTATTATAGCCTTGTTTTCTCATGCAAGCCATATCTTATTACAGGGACCATTGGCAATACGGATGGCGAAACGAGCCATCAATGGGGGATTCGAGGTAGACATGGTCTCTGCTTTGGAATTGGAGGAGAATTGCTATGAACAGCTCTTGCACACCAAGGATCGTTTGGAAGGCTTGGCAGCGTTTGCGGAGAGACGGAAGCCTGAATATACAGGTGAATGAAAAGCTGCACTATTCCGTTTGTTGATCAAAATCATTATGGATTGGTTATGATTTTATGTAAACCAAATCGACCGATTAAATTGTACTTTAAGAAAATAAATATTTTATTTATATTTGGGGTAATCTTAATAACTCAAATATAAATTATTGTATCTGTTTATATATTTTTAATTAATTAAATTTGTGCCACTAATTAACTTCACTAAATAAAATTTTTTAATAAAATATTTATATATTTAAAAATAGTTTAATTAGTTTATAACTAACAAATCTGTAATAATAAAATTTAGATAATTTAATATTATATTAAAAAATTAATTAAAATAAAAGAATTCAATAATCAATTTATATAATTGTCACTCCGAAAATTCGAATGAAAATTATGTAAGTCGAAACTAAATGATTATTTTACACTTTTTAGAATGATATATAATAAATTAATTTAATTTGACTCTAAAATCACATAGACGGACGGTATAAAATTAACCATAATAATATAAAACCAACTCAAGACGTAATAAAATGTGTTGGTTATCGGATAAGGGCATCCGCAATAGTAGGTGTTATAACACTCATAAAAAATCGTGAGATCCACTGACATATATTTATTATAACATCTCTTTCACCCACATTTCTTTTAAAATTAAAATTCATTATTTATGGATCTGACAGTCCACTCAATCATCTTAAAATTTTTTCATATTGAAAAATATGTGTACACATTGGTGGATATTTATAGAAAAGATTTCAAACTAACATTTAACTAGCCGTTAAATTTTTTTTGTATTTTTTAAAATTTAATTCGAATTTAATTTAAAAAGTTAAAAAAATAATTAAAAAATCCAAAAAAAAAAACCGTTAAAAAATAAATAAAAAATTAAAAAAATATGAAAAAAAGATAAATTTTTTTTAAAAAAGAACGCCCCTCTCTTTCCTGAAAGCCCACTCACAATGGAGAGGGGATGTTAAACGGGCGCTATGTGGGTGCTCTAAGACGTTATATATAAAACGTTATAATGCCTATTTATCACCCCAATGTGGGTGCTCTAAGACGTTAATTCACAAATAATGTTCACTCACAACTAAGAGGGGGTGTTAAATATACATTATAATGTCTATTTAACACCCCATTGTGGGTGTCCTGAGACGTTATTTCACAAATCTTAAACTGAAAAACTGAATCACCAATCATTGTCCACCCCTAGTTTCTGCCACCACATATGTTAGGACTTTTTAGTTCCTGTAATGTATTGTCTTTTAAGATTAAGAAAAACCAATAGAAAATTGTTTTGTATAACAGACGACATCAACAATAAATAGAAAACAACTCCGTTGGATCAATAAAATTCAGTAGACTATGCATATGAAGGAAATACTTCCAGTGGCCCGTATCCAATTATGTGTTCTAAATGTTAGATAATGTCTATTTATGAGGCATTGAATAAGTACACTTTATTTATTAAACCGAACAAGACTATTTATTGCTCACTATTATTTTGGGCATAAAACAAATAACAAGTCTATTTTTGGTATAGGTACTTTCATCGGATGAAAGAGTTTTTATTCAAACGTTGAATAGCTACTATAAAAATGCTACAAAATGATACACAATCTCTCTAAACAATCTGAAAAATACTATTGTGAATAATCTCTCTCAGTTTCAAGTCTTCCAAACAAGGGTAACTTGGCAATCACTTCCCATCTTAATTCTGAACTTTCTCTTCACTCCTCATCCCCTCAAATCTTTGTTTTAACTCTTCAATTTTTTTAAAATTTCCAAAAATATCCTTATGGTATGTGGCATTGTTTTTACCTATCGAGCATGTTCTTTAAAGGCGTATAGCCTCAAAACATGCAGCTACGTAAAGTTTTCAGCATATATATCATATTCATATGAACAGTTTACCTCCTTGACCAGAGTGTTGTCGGGTTATATCCACCGAGTTTTACAGACTGCTCCTCACAGCCTAACCACGCAGCGCAATAGATGGTTCCTGACGCAAATTCCTTCAACAGCACTTAGCACACCCATGTTTCGTTTCCTACCTCAGGTTGTATAGTAAAAAACTCAATTCGAAACTAATACATGAATGCATATTTCATTTGTTGTCGTCCCAACGGAACACAACCCATAAACCAATGCAATCTCATGGAGTTGGTCCTACATTTATTTGGTGGCTCTTTCCCTTCGTCGTCCATGACAAATTCGAATTTTGATTGAATTATTATCAGTTAAACTACAAATTTTAAGTAAGAAAATAGTATATGGATTTATGTTGTCTTGAGAGCAAAGTTTGAACCTCAATGGTGTCATTCCGACAAACTATACTGTCTGATACATGATATTGGATGATCGAAAGATATAAATATGTAATACGAATAATAAAAAAAATTGATAGATATAAGAATATATTCCAGTCCCGTATTCAGGTGACTCTTTGTTTCATGTACAATATTAATTTTGTGAAATTTTGCTTTCATGATAATTACTGGATAAAGATAGGATTTTTTCTACATGCTAATATCTATATATATATAGACACACACACACACACACACAAAGAAATCACCTTAACATGTCAATGTGGTAAAATTTTAATGGAAAGGGAAACGTAAACAAAAGGAAAATAAGCTTTGACAGAATCTGAAGAAGAAGCCAAACAAAAAGACAAAGTAGTACATCATTTTGTCTTAGCCGAATAATGAAAGGAAGTTTTAGGGTTTGTCGTTGCTAATTTTTATCAGTTCTCTGTAATTAATCCTCACAGAAAATAGAATGGAATAATAATTCACCAGCCAAATAAAGAATCTGAAAATCTAAACAACGATTTTTCGTTGTAAGGTTATTATATTTCATCGCATTAGGGTCAGAAAAAGTGCTCTTATGATCATTTGGTTTCAAATGTGCTCAAAGTATATCGTTTTTCGAATTTTCTGAAATTTATTTCATTAAAAACATTCGACCTTAGATTACAAAAACTGTTTTTTTTTTAAAGAAAAATGCTTAAAATAGTGTTTCTAAAAACTACAATTTTTGGTTTTTGAGCTTGTGCTTATACTTTTATTTAAAAATAAAAACAAAAATATTTTTCAGCATTTATCTAAAGACAAAACCACTTCTTCTTTTTTTTAATAAAAATATTTTTAAGTGACAACATTTGTTTTTAAACTCAGCATAAAACTTAAAAATTTACTTCATTTAAGCTATTAAATATAGCTGGTCAGTGTTCTAAATTGCGCCCTAAGGCGACGACCGACTAGCACCGGCCAGCCTAGGAGGCCTTAGGGTAGTAGGACTTCGGCTGCGCCGATCGAATTGACAGAGAAGGGCGAAGATTTTGGCGACGGCCGTTTTCTGGAACTTATATAGCCGATGAGATTCTAGGCATGATGAACGATGGAAATTGGAGAAAAGAAAGGAGAAGAAGATAATGAATAACAATGACAATAATTAGTGGCGGGGAAAGAGAAAAAAGAAAAATATATTAATTTTTTAAATTTTGGAAAAATTATTAGAAAAGTCCATTAATTTATAAATGGATCTAATTCCAATAACTAAAATATTAAACATATATATTCTCTATTCTTTATCATTAATAATTGATTTATTACTTGTTATTATGAACCGGAATATGCATAAGAGTTAAAGGCGTTGATCTAGTGTCCGACTAGCGTCTAGCAAATTATATACATGTATTCTTAAATTGTTGTTGTTGTCAATTATTGTTGATGGGTAATTTTTGTGTTTTCTGAGTTGGTGATATGCAATTTGCCTTAAAACACGTGTTTAGTGTTTTAGATTAATAAATAGGAAAACAGGATAAGTTGGAGGACATATATTTTATGATTTTATTATTTCTTGATATGTAAAGGATTTATTAGTAACATTTTTTTGGCTCCCATTCCGTTTATTGTCTATTGTATACATTAATTGGCTTAGTTGATTTTTCGATCGGTTGTGAGAACTCAATTCTACCTCACAATGTTATAACTATTTGATGTAGGGATGTCAAAATCAGACATGACTCACCAACTCGAAAAAAAATCAGGTTTGTGTTTGGGGTTTTCGGGTTCGGGTCAGATTGGGTTGGACCCGATAGCTGACACAAAAAATGATCGGGTTGGGTCCGGGTTGACCCGAAAATTTTAATTTTTTTTTAGAAAAATATAATTAATAAATATTGCCTAGATTTTACCCGAAAATTTAATTTTTTTTAAAAAATATAATTAATAAATATTGCCTACATTTTTATATATTATATGTTTGAAAAAATATTTTTTGTATATTTAAATCATAAATTTTCATAATTTAATATTTATTTTGAAAATTTTTACTTTTTAAACAATTGTTTATTTTATTTAGTAAATATATTTTATTTTCCTACCATTAGACTTTCAAATTAAATCATATATATGAGATATTTTATTATTATGTATTTAAATTAAAATATTATTCTTTTTTTGAATTTTATTTAATTTTCTTTAAAAAAATTTAAAAAATATTCATAATCGGATTATACGGGTTGATTCGGGTTGGGTTCGAGTTGAACAATTTTTGAATAGTACTATTGCTCAACCCGACCCAACCCGACCCACCCGAATTGACACCCCTAATTTGATACATGTATTATAAACTACACAAATAAATAAATATAGTTTACTATGCTTAATCGTACGCACTTCTGTGCTCACCAATGAGGTATATATCTAATAGGTTAGTGTCATTAGAGATGTTAATCAGACGGGTATGGGACGGGTATGACTAAACCCAAGACCCGCTTCATGAAGAAAACTTTGACCCACTACCCTCCCCACTCCGGTTAAATATTGTTCGGACCCGTCCCACCCCGAATACGAAATGGAGCTAGTAGACCCGCGAGACCCATGAGACCCGAATTCTTTTTAAATGAAAACAGTAATCTTTTTATCACATGACTGAATTATGAAACAAACAAGCATCTAAATACAATACAATAGAAAAATAATTCATGTCTTCGACCACACTTAATAATAAC
>NW_027358686.1:0-1126 GCF_012295235.1 Primulina huaijiensis | reverse complement strand
GTCATTTGGAGGTCTGAGTAAAACGTTTTGCCCAATCTCCAAACACGTGTCAGTGAAGGAATGAGGATAAACACGACACACTTCGGGGCACTTTTGGCTTGTCTTCCACAATGATTTGTACAAAACCCGAAACATGAAAGTTGTAGCATTATATCTTAGATTTCTAATGGTTGTGGCCTCACATTATTCAAATCACTATGCTAAAACCTGTAAAAACTGCCATATTTTCGTCTCATTTCCTACCAACTTCATTACACTACTTTTACCTACACATCTTAGTATCACTATTTAGACACATATTCATTTTCAATACTCTATTTACAATCTAGAAATCATATTCAATCTCAATATTGATACCTCAATCAACATGTAAAACCTAATGAGCTAATAACTACATAACAAATGACATAAACGCATTATTATCATTTGTACAAATAACCGGGCATTACACGTCGGGTACCACAGTTCTGTGTAGATGGATTCATCATATAATGAGGAATGATGATACGAAAGTCATAACTAATGAATTGAATTAAATTAAAGCAAATGCATAAGTAAATGATGATACGATGAACTGTTTTGTCATGTTATGATTTCATATTGCACGTTTACATTTGCGCTTTTTAAGCTCATGAAAGGTATGTTGATTACAGTATATTTTCCCTGTTGTGTGCTGTGTATATATACTTGTTATTCCGGTACATGTGTGTTGAGCCTTTAGAATCACTTGGTGTGAATGATGCAGGTGATCATTTTGATCAGGAGACTGAAGGTGATGATGACTAAACGGGTGGAGTTGGTTGTACGCACGAGAACCCGAGGACCTTGTACTTTTCCGCAAATATATGATTTTATGGGAACACATATAAAAAAAACTTTTTAAATGGTTGTTGTTTTTATTTTGTTGAGGGTTTTGACAAGTTTTTATATGCTTGACGTTTTATATTTTTGAACGGTAAATGTTTAAGTTGATTGCCATTTGCATAATTTTTACTGTAGCTATTTTATTCAACTGTGGGATGATTTCGCAACATTTCGATTTTTTGTATTTATGCAGGCATGGTTTTGGCAATTGTATATAAAAAAAATAAAAATATGTTCAGTAGAATTTTAAAATGAGCAGACG
>NW_027358685.1:0-595 GCF_012295235.1 Primulina huaijiensis | reverse complement strand
AATTTTCCTGCTAAGACATCGTCTAGCAGAGGAGCAGAGTATTTTTCTGCTAAGGCATCGCCTAGTAGATGAGTCAAAGGGTGATGAGGTGAAAATTTACTTTCCTGCTAAAGCGTCGCCTAGCAGAGGAGTTAGAGGGTGAAGGTGGGGAATTTTTATTTTCCTGCTAAGGCATCGCCTAATAGAGGAGTCAGGGGGTGATGAGGTGAAAATTTATTTTCCTGTTAAAGCGTCGCCTAGCAGAGGAGCAGAGTGAGATATGAAATTTTTCTTTTCCTGCGAAGGTATCGCCTAGCGGAGGAGCAGAGTTAGGGAGGAGAAAATTTTTTTTTTCCTGCTGGCATCACCTAGCAGAAGAGCAGTGTTGGGGAGGAGAAAAATTTTATTTACCTTCTAAGCCATCGCCTAGCAGAGGAGCAGAGTGAGATGTGAAATTTTTATTTTCTTGCTAAGGTATCGCCTAGCAGATGAGCAGAGTTGGGGAGGAGAGATATTTTTATTTTCCTGCTAAGACTTCGAAAGCAGAAGAGTTAGAGAGGCTGAGGAGGTTTGAGTTTTGTTTTCCTGCTAAGGCCTGGCTTAGTAGAGAAGTTAC
>NW_027358684.1:0-373 GCF_012295235.1 Primulina huaijiensis | reverse complement strand
CAGATACATAAGTTTCACAGCAGCACCTTCCGAGTCCGGAAACATGCATCCACCAATGATCATTAATGCAACACAACGAGAATATTGTGACACGTTCTCTTCAGTGTTTTGATCATTAATCATATTATTTAGGCAATGGTCTAGCAAAGCGGTCAGATAAAGATGTGCACCTTTAATCTGAGAAGCTGTGGGCGCAAAACCCACCCAAATATCGCACCGCTGTTGTAAGGTATGTTTGTTGTACGCGGCATCTACACCAGTGATGGGAATGCCATCAATATTCAACCCCCAAATAAGGACAACGTCCTGCAGGGTGATAGTTTCCTCACCTACGGTAAGGTGAAATGTGTGTGTCTCACGACGCCATCTCTCA
>NW_027358683.1:0-675 GCF_012295235.1 Primulina huaijiensis | reverse complement strand
CACTACACTTAGTGCGAAAGTCATGTCAGGACGTGTAGATATCATCCCATACACGATGCTACCAATCACAGATGCATAAGGAGTGCTTGTCATCGCCGCTATCTCTGCATCAGTCTTGGGAGACATAGACTTGGATAGGGACACGCCATGACACATTGGTAGATGTCCTCTCTTGGACTCATCCATCGAGAACCGCTTCACGATTGTATCAATGTATGTGGACTGGGTGAGACCAAGCAATCTTTTTGATCTATCTCTATAGATCTGTATTCCCAATACAAAAGATGATTCACCTAAGTCCTGCATCGAGAACTTACTTGCTAACCATATTTTAGTTGATTGCAACATTCCTACATCATTCTCAATGAGTAGAATGTCATCAACATAAAGCACCAGGAATGTCACAGCACTCCCACTGACCTTCTTATACACAAAGAGTTCCTCAGGATTCTTAGTAAAACCAAACTCTTTGATTGTACTGTCGAATCTGAGGTTCCAACTCCTAGATGTCTGCTTTAGACCATAAATAGATCTCTGAAGTTTGCATACCATATGCTCACTTCCGACAGATGTAAACCCTTCAGGTTGAGACATGTAAATCTTTTCCTTAATATCATCATTAAGAAAGACTTTCTTGACATCCATCTGCCATATCTCATAGTCATACCATGCAGC
>NW_027358682.1:0-352 GCF_012295235.1 Primulina huaijiensis | reverse complement strand
ATAAGTTTAAAATTATCGAAAGTATGTTATGGGAAACTCGTAGAAAAGAATTAAGAATGCCAAGAACTTATGGGTTAATAGTAGGATTTTTGAAATTAAGGACCAATTAGGATGATTTTTGAGGAAATTAAGAATTGATTTTTGTGATTTTTAAAGAATTTGGGAACTAGTTTAGCAATCAGTGAGAATTGAATGGTTTAAATGGTAAGAATTTTGAGGATTTAGACTTTTTAAGAATATTTAAAACCTTGGGACATCTTGGTTATAGGATTATAAGGAATTTGAATCAAGGATTTTTAAGAATGACTCAATAATAGGCTTGAAAATCTAAGCGTTAGCGGATACGTTTGGG
>NW_027358681.1:0-295 GCF_012295235.1 Primulina huaijiensis | reverse complement strand
TGCCGTATTTGCAGACAGCAGGGACATTTTGCTCGAGTTTGTCCCAGAGAGATGCTCAGAGATCCCAGGGTTCCGAGTCATCTGGATCAGTAGCTCAGACTGGTAGACGACCAGCTGCAGTCCACTCCTTTCAGCCAGCACCATCCCAGTCACAGCCGAGGCCAGGAGGAAGCCAGACAGTTAGCCAGCCTCCTAGACAGCAGGCCAGAGTGTTCGCTTTGACTGAGGAGCAGGCCCAGGACGCACCAGACGATGTGGTTGCAGGTAACTGTTTTATTTATGGTTATCCTGCATA
>NW_027358680.1:0-10664 GCF_012295235.1 Primulina huaijiensis | reverse complement strand
CTTCCGTTGCGCTTCCGGTCACCGTAACCGATCCTCTTTCAAAACTTACCAAAGGGCCATGAATACCGTTTTCCATGACATGATCGGTCAGTGCTTAGAGGTATATATTGATGACATTGTTGTGAAATCAAAAAGAGCATCAGATCACCTTAGCCATCTCAGGAAGAGTTTTATAAGGATGAGGTAGCACAATTTGAAGCTGAATCCTTTGAAATGTGCTTTCGGTGTACAAGCGGGGAATTTCCTTGGGTTTTTGGTTCACCAGCGGGGAGTAGAGGTGGAAAAAAATAAGGCTAAAGCTATCATGGCAGCAATGCCACCAAAGAATAAGAAGGAGCATCAAAGATTCCTCGGTCAGGTAAATTATTTAAGAAGATTCATTTCGAACCTGGCAGGTAAAACTCGAGAATTTTCTTTATTATTAAAGTTGAAGGACTCTGAAGAATTTAAGTGGGAAAAGTGTCACCAAGAAGTCTTCGATAAAATAAAAGAATATTTGTCTAAACCTCCTGTTTTGATACCCCCAAGGCGTGGTTTTCCCCTTAAACTGTATATATCAGCCCCTCAAGATTCTATTGGATGTCTTTTGGCACAAAACAACCAAGAGAATCATGAGCAAGCCGTTTATTATTTGAGTCGATCACTTACTGAGGTGGAGGTTAGATACTCAGTCATAGAGAAGTTGTGTTTGGCGTTATATTATTCATGTACTAAACTGAGGCATTATCTGATTCATTCAAGAGTTTATGTGATTTCGCAAACAGATCTTGTCAAGTGCATGCTTCACAGGCCTATCTTGACTGGAAGGATTGGCAAATGGTCGCTGGCATTGGCCGAATTCACCTTGGTTTATTGCCCCCAAAAATCGGTGAAAGGCCAAGCCGTTGCTGATTTTCTGGAAGACCACCCTATGGTTGATGTGGCAGGGAGTGCATCAGTGGATATCCCAATGTTCTATGTTAATCAGCCCTGGACTTTGAAGTTTGATGGTTCCAGTACAGAGAGGGCATCAGGGGTGGGAGTCGTGATAACATCCCCAGCGGGGATTAAGACTGCTTTGTCATTCAATCTGGACTTTCCTTGCACCAACAATGAGGCTGAATATGAAGCACTAGTGATTGGCTTAGAAATTTTACGAGATTTGGGAGCTAAAGATGTGTTGATTATTGAAGATTCTCAGTTGGTTCTTAAGCAAATGTCAGGGGAATATAAATGTTCGAGTTTGGCGTTGGCCCCTTATTTTACTGCTGCTTCACAGCTCCTTGATGATTTTGAAGATGTGACGTTCCAACATGTGCCAAGGCAAGACAATTGGGAAGCTGATGAATTGTCTCAGATTTCTTCTGGCTTGAGGATGTCACCCGAGCTCACCCACAAACTTTTGTTGGTACAAAGGAGAAATCATCCTTCTATTCACCAGCGAGGAATACAAGTGGATACCTTTGATATTGATGTTGAACTAGTTGGAGATTGGAGAGATGAGATAAAAGACGCATTGAGGAATCATGAGCAGAAGTTGCATTACGGTTTGAAGATGAGAATTCTACATTATGTCTTAATGGAAGATGAGCTGTACAGGAAAGGGGATGATGGGTTGTTGTTGCGATGTTTGGGTTTTCCAAAGGCCATGAGAGTAATGCAGCAAGTCCATGAAGGAATATGTGGGGCACACCAGTCAGGGATCAAAATGAGGTGGTTAATCCGCAGACATGGCCATTACTGGCCATCGATGCTAAATGATTGTATAAGATATTCAAGAGGGTGTCAAAAGTGCCAAAAACACGGGAATATCCAGTGAATACCAGCTGATGAAATGCTAGCTGTCGTAAAACCGTGGCCATTCCAGAGGTGGGCCATGGATTTGATAGGGAAAATTTATCCCCCTTCATCTAAAGGGCATTCCTTTATAATTGTGGCTACTGATTTCTTCACCAAGAGGGTTGAAGCCCTCCCATGAAAAAAGTAGATCAGAGAAATGTTGTTTCATTTGTGAAGGAACATATTATTCACAGATTTGGAATCCCGCAATCGATCACGACTGGCCAGGGAACTATGTTCGTGGGGTCAGAAGTGAAGGAATTTGCTGAGGAATATGGGATCCAGTTAATTAATTCCTCACCTCATTATCCCCAATCCAACGGTCAAGCTGAAGCTTCGAACCAAGTATTAATCAAGATGTTGAAAAAGATGATGGAGGATAACCCCCGAGATTGGCACCAGCTGCTATCGGACACTTTTTCGGCTTATCGAACATCAAAGAGGAGTGCTACTGGGTTAAGCCCTTTCACCTTGACTTATAGACACGATGCAGTATTGCCTATGAAGGTGGTGATCCCTTCTTTGAGAGTGATGAGGCAGAATGAATTGGAGCCAGAACTCTACACGGAAGCTATGATTATGGAACTTGAAGACTTGGATGAGCTGAGAATGCAAACTTATAATGCTTTGATGTTTCAAAAATCCAAGGTGGCCAGAAGTTACAATAAACGGGTGAATAAGAAAATATTCGAAGAGGGTGACGTGGTGTGGATGGAGATTCTACCCCTTGGATCCAAAGATAGGGAATTCGGCAAATGGTCACCCAATTGGGAGGGACCGTTTAAAGTTCATCGAGTGCTGGATGGAGATGCATACTGGTTGGCGAGTCTAGATGGTGAGCCACACAGGAGGTGCATCAACGGGAAGTACTTGAAGCATTACTACCCCAGTAGTTGGGTGGGGGTATCAGACATAAACGGTTCATGAAGCAGGGTGTGAGGAAGTCCGGTGCAGAGTAGGCTAGATGGCCACTTTGTTCGAATTTGTCATATTATCTTGTAAGGAGTTATGTGAGTATTTGAGGAATAGGTTTTTAAGCCATTCTTTGGTGAACTTGTTTGTAAATAATGATGGGGTATTTGTAAATAAATAAAATACTGGCTCGTGTAGTTCGCTGTAGTAATTTGGGTAAGGCGTTAATTATTTTAGTTGGCCAAATCGATGGCGAAATTCATTTAATGAATGTCCTGAAACTTCGGTCAGCATAATTCAAAAGGGGTAGTTTCGGCTGTTCATTGGAGATGTATGTTGATTTGCGTTTGTTTGCGTCGTAATTAAATGTTCACTTTTTAGAAAAATTTTGGCAGAGTTTCCCTTGTAAATGTAATATGCCAAAAATATAAACACCTGCGAACAAATCCCAATCAACTGGTACCAAGACAACAAGACATTATAACTGCAAAGTTTGGCTTTCTAGCCACTTTCCAACGTTCACAAAACAAAAACAAAATAAGCCAAATCATGGCAAACAAGTACGGTATACCAGGAATGTACCACGCTTTGGTCCAAACTTTACATAAAAGTGCCAAACGTAAACCAAGATCGCGGTAAAGGTGAAAGCTAGTCTTTAAGAGAGATCAAGATGACGAATTCCTCCCACTTGGACAGACAATCTGCCTGAGTATGTTCCGCTGCTCTCAAGGCTTCTTCCCACTGTTGATAGGCATGTTTCTGACTCATTAAATCTTCGCCCAGGCCTTGAATATCGACCTTAAGTCTGTCAGAGGAAGCCTTCAAAATTTCACTGTCATGTAGGAGGGGTACTATATCAGCTTTGTGTTGGGCGAGCTCCATCTCTAGTTTCTTCACTAATTCCTCTTTGGCGTCAAACTCCTCGTTTTTATGATGTAAATTGGAAAGAACAACCTTTCTTTCAGATAGCATACCATCAAATTTCTTTTTTTGTTCCTTGAAGTTGTTCACCTGAATCAGTGTCGCTGAACACGTAGAGCTCGAGTCTTGAAAAGCCGAGAATATGGATGGCAAGCCATTCAGCACATCATGCAGTGGGGATAGTTGGAAATCAGGACTGCTCTTCAAGATAGACACGGCAGATAAAATGGTGGTTTTTTCCATGTCCCCTAAAGCATTAAGGTTCATGTTCAAGAAATGATTCAGCGAAGTTTTTGCGGTGGCAAGATCCAAACCAGAGGGGATATTCAAAGAAGAGGCCACATGGGATGGTCCGGAATCTAGGAAGCTAAATTCGAAGTCGATGGTCTCTTCAACAGAGGAAACCATCGCCCGCCGTGATGACAGATCCTGCAATGACAGGGAGGAGATAAAAGCCAAATGATAACCATGGGAAAAAATAGAATGGTTATTACCTGAAAATGAGAACCAGTCGCCAGAGGTTTTTCCTCCACGTCATCAGAATGACTTCTTAGGAGAACTTTCCGACGTTTGAGTGAGGCCAAAGGAGTGGCGAAAGGAACGTGATCATCAGACTCGGTTTCTTGATCACCGGAAGGGCTAGATGTTGAGGAAGAATCAATATTTTCCACTATCACAGTGCCAGCCGAAGGGACGGAGGTGAGTGGTAGAATTGCTTGAGGCAGTTGGGTGGTGGATCGAGTTTGTCGTCTCAACGAAAAAGGAACAAATGCTTTCTTTTCTTGGGCAGCCGGGATTACTTGGGTGGGATTTGTTTTCCCCTCCTTACCTTTTCTATCATTCCTGGTAGCTGATAAGTCCAGGACCTGTCGGGGACTTTGAGGATCTGCAATCCAAGCATACAATAGTTTCAAGATGAAAGCAGCAAATCATACCAAAAGCAAAAAGAATGGTACCTGAAATCTCCAAATCCGCGAGGAGAAGTTGACCGTAGCGTGTAGCCCACCACTCAAGATAATCATCGGAGGCTGAAATGGGACTCACCACAAGAGGTGTCTTGAAATATTCTGTTTGTTCGGACAATTCTATCAGTGATAGGGAAGTGAACCTTTTCTGGGACAATTCCGCCTTCATCATTTCATTCAGAGAGCGAGGCAAATATAAGGCATTAGAAGGGAAGGTCGGACACAGACCCAGTTGGGATGGGTACAAGGTGGGGTTGTAAAATTCAAAGACATGGGTACATTGGTCGCGAGGGGAAGTCCCGTCATGTACTAACAAGCGCGGGTGGAGGATGACAGTGCGCATATCCTTAACCAGGGACGACACATCTATTTCTTTACTGGCCGCCATATGCCCAACCCACGTGTAATCTTTGGCTGTGATGGTGAGGAAAGGAGGACGATGAAACACTCGCGAGAAAGGCAAAGATCGCATAAAAGGACAAACTCCCGCAATGGTGAAGTTACTCTGGCAAGACATGAGATCCCTCCATGATAACCGATCAGAAAGGAGTCCTGGTGGAGATTTTAACTCGGGGAAGTAAGAAAATAACCACATCTGAAGGAACCACGCAGCCCCGTTGAGTTTGGAGAGGGGCGCGTCATTTACTGCGACATTCAACCAGTGATAAAGTGACCCCAAGAACATCACACCAAGATCATGGACATGTCCAACGCTTAAGGATCTAGCAAGGGCCAAATACTCCATGGTAAGCTTACCAGAGGAGGGACAAAAGAGATATTTACATATCAACACCCACATGAAGGATATGCGCTCCTCGCCAGTGGGAGAGGTTCTTTTGAGAGTGCTCCAAGACCTAATAACCTGAGAATAAGATGAAGGATTCCAGTACTGTTCAGAAAGCCGAGGTAACTCTTGAGTATCCACTAAGCTGGCAAATTAATTTCCTATAAAGGGAAGGCCTGTAAGATGCAAAACATCCAGTAGAGTTATATTCATAGGGCCACAGAGGAGTATGAAGGAATTACAAGGCGGCGCCCACAGCCTAATGGCACCTTCAATGAGGTCAAGATTAAATGTACGGTCAAGGGTAAACATTTGAATGAACTGGTAAAGGCCTTGTTTTCGCCATGTGCCCCCATCAAATTTTTTCAACCTATCAACCCAGTTATTCCAGTTGACATCCCCCCGGGGTAAAGACTTGAATTTAGCGAATTCAAAAGGGGGTGCAACAGCACCATTCAACAATAGGACGTCTGACTCAAGATTGGGTAAAGGAAACAACATATTGGTGGTCTAAACTGAGAGAAGAATGTGGCAATAGGAGGGGTCAATGGCGTGATTAAACACTTCCACCAAGGTGGAGTCATCAGCAATGATATTCAAAGACCTGCAAAGGTGAGAATTCGAAATGAGACAAATTAAGACAAAGTATACCCAGTCAAATTAAAACATACCCGGGAGTAGACATTCCAATAACAAATTTGCCGCTGAGTGTAAAGGATTGGCTTTGACGGATAGAATAATATGTGCTCACAAGTGAGAGATCGTTGTTTGTCCCTACAAGTTGAAATACGAAAGGCGCTTCATGTCACAGACAAGAAAATCGAAGGGATGGAACATTGGCGCTAGCAAAGACCACACGACATGGAGTTTTCACATGTAATGAGCAACAAGGAACCGCCAAAACATACTGATTATCACCAAGGAATGCTCAAAGATATATGACAACACAAAGCCTACCCCAATACATCAACAAAAAATCTCGAATAAACATAGAGAACATCTTCCAAATTGATTCTATCATGCTAGTTAAAGGAAAGAATCCGAAAGCATACTTGTTCCCGGGAGTTGCATAGCGAGTGAGTGGCGAATGGAAGAATCACAACGTAGCGAAGTGGAACCCAAACCACTCGAAGAGCAAATCCTACCGAAATGCGAGCGAAATCTAGGACACCCCGAAGGGCGTTGCAGCGAGAACAGGCCGTGCGAGGGACAGACGGGCCAAAACAGTGCGCGAGACAAACCACAAACGACGGTTCGCAGTCGGCTAAAATCGTTTGGGCGATCAGGCGAGGCGGCGTTTCGGCTATCCGGCGTGAGATTGGTTGTAGGAAGTGGATGAAGGGAGAATCGAAGGGGTGAAGGAAGGTAGTGAGTGGGGTTTTGAGGATTTGGTGAGGAAATCGAGGGTTTAATTGAGGGGAATGAGATTGTTTGGGAGGATGAGGATAAACTAGAATCTTTTATTGCAAATGGATTATTTTCGTAAATCTCAGGTTGAAGAGCACCAGAAGAATCGATATGTTCAGGAAACGTGCGAGGGAATTTTATTTTATGAAAAGACATTTTTTAGCTGTTAACTCGTCAAGATGAGTTTTTCTTTCAGTGGGCAAGCTGGTTCGGGCTCATTTGGAAGCCTTAGAAGAGATGGGCTTTCACACATAACCAATTTAGCCAAATTGGCCCAAATTGGCTAGGGGGCAATTGTTGTGCCTAAAAAAATAATCTAAGAAGCCCACTTGGAAGCCTGTTTAGCCCAATTGATTGGTCAATGAACCAGATTAGCTAGGGGCGGTTTGTTTAGCCAAAAATCCTTGAAGCCCAAGCCACAGCCCAATGGATAAAGCCCAAGTAAAATGGCAGCTGGCCCAACGAATGAACGTTGCTGCCAGTTACAGCCATTACCCAAGGTGGAAATTGTGGAAGATCGTGGGGTGATCGTGGAAAGGAGAAACTGATGTGCAGAATGTGACAAAAAGGGAGGGAAGGGAATCAGAGAAAGCTACCGACAAATCAACAAAAAAAATCTACAGCAACTTCTGCAGAATTCTGTCATCAATTGCTTGCTCATTTTCCATTTTCCAAGCAGTTTATTTCCTAATTTCTTCAACTTGATTGTAGAATGTTGGTAAAAATTCATAACAGCATAATGAATGTTGATGTTGTTTATGAATTCCTCATTTGATTTCATTATATTCCTCATTTCATGTTCTTATTTTTGGAGCCATTTCGAGGGAATTAGAACGAACGATCGAATCGAGACTCGCAGCGCTTGATAAACGAAGTCGGATCATTCACATTTGGCACGAACACCTGGCACGCCCCACAATTTTCGTGATAAACACACACCTATGAACATTTCTTAGATGTAAACTTCAGCCCACCGATTAGGTTTCATGATTCGTTTTAAAACTGAGATCAGAGTCCCGATTTTAACTCGAATCATTTGAAACTTAACCAAACTTTAACCATAGCTTAATAACACCTAACCAAACCCTATACAACCCAATTCAAACCATTTAGAATCCTTAGAAACACCTGGAACCTTTCTGAATTTTATGCACATTTTCGGCCAAACCCTAGCAGTCCCAAACTTACTTTCCTTCGATCCTAGTCCCATACGAAGGAGACCAGACCCTACCCGACTACCCTAGGACCATGACCAAACCCATAGGAAACTCCTGGAGCAACCCTAACAAGCCACACACAAGGACGTGCACGGTTCACGCCAAACGTGCGTGGCATGGCTAGATCGAGCCCTAGCCATGCGCCTACCCATCCACGCTCGTCCAGACCATGTACGGACCATCATGGCTCAGACCCTCACGAGGCCGGTCCCTTGCCTGGACAGCCCCTACACAGCCTCCCCTTTTTACCAATCCTGAAACCGTGCACTAGCCCCTTTCAAGACACAACCGATCGGCCCTTATCCTTTCACCATACCAGATATGAATCTTGCACCTAAGGGCCTTTAAAACTTCTGTAATTCGAGCCTCTAACCATGGAAACTTGGCAGACCCTTTATATCAATAAGAAACATCAAGAACATGCAAGAAGAATCTAGGTTTTATGCAAGAAATTAAGAAAACGTGAAGAAATCATTTCATCTATAATATACCATGCAAGATCATTCAAAAATACATAATATAATATGAATGATGAGAAAACAAGGTATAAGGCGTGCCTTTGCGTGATTCACGCACGAATATTCGAGTCTAGACATGAAGGAGCGTTGCTGGAGGGACGTGGAACCTTTTGCTACGATTATTTGCATTCAAAATCAGCGTGAGAGTGCCTTAGGGTCGTGAGGTGTGTGCGCCTGCTGCTAGGGAAGAGGAACCCTAGTTTTCTGACTCCCAGTCATAAATAACTTCTGAACCATGAATATCCTACAAATCTTGGGATTGAATTTCACTTATCCCTTGCTACATATCTTTGGCTCTGATAATCAAATTAAGGTACTTCATAATTATATTTCTTGGGACTACAAATTTCTATCAACCATATTTCTCTTTCTTTCATCAATCAAAACCCAAAAATTAGTAGATTTCATATTCACAGTTGTGACCATGGAAAAAGGATCCTCGTCCACTGTCATAGTCTCTTTCTTATCAGGAACTTTAAGATTTATTTTTTGATTCTTTCTTGCAATAAGTTCTCAAAATCCCAACAAGCATTGGTGATGTGGTTGAAAGAGTTATGATATTTGCAAAAAAATTTCCCTTCATTTCTACCTCGGTCGGCAGCTTAAGATCATGTGGGAAAGTTATAAAATTTTCTTTCATCGAACGAATATGACACTTGTACCGGAGGATTAGTTTTCCTCGATGGTTTCTTAGTCTTGTGTTTTAATAAAGGACACACGATATCCTTAATTCACTACTTCAGGCAAAGCAACCCTTGAAAATATGAACCTAAGGTCATTTTCATTTTATGATTCTCCTCACACAAAAACTCCACACTCTAACACTTTAGCAGCAAGTTCATAGAAGTCACGAAAATTCATATATCAGAATTTCTTTGTTAGATCAAAATCCAAATCCCACCATACCATCTTAACATTTTCAGATTTGGAAAAAAAATATGCACCTACTTTTCCATATAGCAGAATTTCTTTGTTAAATCAAAATCCAAATCCCACCATACCATATTAACATATTTAGATTTGGAAAAAAAATATGCACCTACTTATCACTTTCTTAAATAAACTGATGTAATTATTTGCAGATTCAATATGCACTTACTTATCAGTTTCTTAAATAAACTGATGAAATTATTTGCAGATTCCCCCCACATCTAAATCTCCCTATAAAACTCTGCTATGCCAATATGTTTTTTACTTAAATATTGATTGTGGAATTATCGTTTCATATCATGCCATGTCATAATAGAATTTCGAGGTAATGAAGCATATCACATGAATGCAGTGCTAGTTAGGGAGTTGGGAAACAACCTGAGTTTATAATTAGCAAAATTGTCTAAGTTTGCTAACTCACTACATTGGATTGTAAACATCGCCACATGTTCCGCACTAGACTTCCCAACATCCCGTGAGTATAACGTAATGTAAGGAATATGATACCCTCATTGATGGTTAGTGTGCTTGGCACCAGAGAGGTGCTTTCAACACAATGAATCAATGAGCTGCAATAGCTCGTGTTCTAATAATGTTTACACCGATGAATTAGATCAAGTTTGGTATAAAACCAAGCGGAAAATACTTGAAGTAATCCTTCGTTAAGAAAACTCATAGATTTTATATCATATGCAACTGAATAACTGAGATACGGCAAATCAGTTAGAGCTTGTATCAGTTCAGTTATGGACAGAACTGAATTGATATCAGCTGAACTGATTAAAACAGTTAAGAATAATAACAAGCAGTTAAACAGAAATAACACAAGATATGTTTATGGATGTTCGGATACTGAACTGCTCCTACGTCACCCCTTCTACAACCTCGGGTAGGATCCACTAGAAGACTTAGATTTATACAACTGATTGTATAAATCTTACACAGCTTAGGACTTACACAACTGCCTAACTGAACTCCTATACTAGACTGAAGGCAGCACCTTCTAGCCAACACTTTTTTAACGTCTATGTGAGAAAGACTACATACAAAAATTTATTGTCTTTGTGCAAGACTGTATTTTGGGTGGTGGTGGTGTGTGCGTGTGTGTGTGAGAACTGAACAATGATAACAATCCGAAGGTGTTCTAACACACTGAGGGAAATAAGCTTCTACACTAAGCTGATATAACTTT
>NW_027358679.1:0-466 GCF_012295235.1 Primulina huaijiensis | reverse complement strand
TAATTTTTTTAACCATATTTTATTAAAGAAATTTTCTTTTGCAAATTTTTTTTTTTAAAACTAACAAGTTGTAGCTAAAGTCACCAAAATAAATAACGAGGACATGAAAAAAAAAGTATTAATAAGACACCAAAGAAAATTCATAATTCAACAATGAACTATTTTTAAATTTTAAGTAATTTATTTGACGTAAGAAGAGATAAATAAAAAAAATCTAAATCATTTGATTAAAAATAACATATTATAATGTGAGTAGACATAAAAGATATCAAATACTAATTTACATAATAAAAAATAAATAAATAAATCTAAATTGATAATGTAGGTAGATAACATTAAAAACAAGCAATTAATAAGATAGAAAACATTAAAAACAAGCAATTAATAAAACAAGTAATTAATAAGGGGAAAAATGAAAATTTGTTGAAATATTATTTAAAAATGTGTTAAATATTTGTGTTTAAAA
>NW_027358678.1:0-290 GCF_012295235.1 Primulina huaijiensis | reverse complement strand
GCGGCGGAATTGAAGATACAATCCGACGCAGGCGAGTGAATAGGGGCGGAAATCTTAGATCTGCAATTCCGGCCACAATCGGACACCGATTGGAGCAATGTGGGAGGCGTTTCAATCGTCTTGGTCTGGGCATCACAGATCGGGGCTCCGATCGAACAAATACCATCGGAGGAGGCCGGAATCGAGAAAACCATTGGCGGCGATTCGGTGAACAGTGAAGTCGCGACTTTGTCGGCCGATTTGGAGTAGCAAACGGACTCCGATTGACCTGATTTTTGGACACAAGATGC
>NW_027358677.1:0-2419 GCF_012295235.1 Primulina huaijiensis | reverse complement strand
GAATACCATAACAGGGTAGCACTTCGAATCCTCCAATGGACGTGATAGTGTACTGTATGTGAATAATCGTCTGGTTGTGCCACATGTTTCGGATTTGAGACAGCAGATATTAACAGAAGCGCACAGCAGTCGATTTAGCATTCATCCTGATGGCAGGAAGATGTATAATGATTTGAAGACACAGTTTTGGTGGAAACAGATGAAGACTGACATTGCAGAATTTGTTTCCAAATGTCTGAATTGCCAACAGGTGAAAGCTGAAAGAAAGAAACCCGGAGGATTATTACAGAGTTTGTCTATTCTTGAATGGAAATGAGACCACATTTCCATGGACTTTGTGACACAGTTACCGCGTTCCTCCAAAGGTTCTGATGCGATTTGGGTGGTGATTGACAGACTGACCAAATCTGCATGTTTCATTCCGTACAAGATGACATATCGATATGACCAGATGGCTGAGATCTATGTCAGGGAAGTGGTCAGATTGCACGGAGTGCCGAAATCGATTGTTTCAGACCGTGATCCTCGGTTTACCTAGCACTTCTGGCAGAGTTTACAGCAGTCTCTAGGTACGAAGTTACATCTGAGTACCGCATATCATCCACAGACTGACGGACAGTCAGAGCGGACGATACATACATTGGAGGATATGCTGAGAGCTGTAGTGCTTGATTTTAGCACTAGTTGGCAGGATGCATTACCACTTTGTGAGTTCTCGTACAACAACAGCTATCAGATGAGTATTGAGATGGCACCATTTGAGGTGTTGTGCGGAAAGAAGTGTCGATCCCCTCTGTATTGGGATGATATCTCTGAAGTTCCTGAGACTGGACCTGACATGATCAGAGATATGACTGAGAAAGTTAAGCTTATTCAGAAAAGAATGAAGGCAGCTCAGGACAGACAGGCCAAATATGTCAATGTTCGACGAAGACCGTTGGTATTTGAGGCTGGAGACCGAGTATTCTTGAAAATTTCACCTTTCAGAGGCGTGGTCAGATTTGGCAAGAAAGGGAAGTTGTCTCCACGATACGTTGGTCCGTATGAGATTCTCGAGAAAATAGGAGATCGTGCCTATCGACTCGCATTACCGCCTTCGTTATCTAGAATACATGATGTCTTTCATGTATCTATGCTGCGGAAGTATCTCCCTGACGATTCATATGTTATTCAGCCAGACGAGGCCGAGCTGGATGAATCATTGAACTATGTTGAGAAACCAGTTCGAATTATTGATACGATTTGATTGCCTGTGATTTCGGGGACGAAATCGTGTCTTAGAGGGGGAGAATTGTAATGCCTGAAATCTTATTACGATAATTTGAAATTAATTATCGATACATTGATGTAATTATGAAGGATTGCTCCGAGATTTGAGTTGAGTTTCATGTGATAGCATGTTGTGAGGAAGTGAGGTGCGAGACCAAAATTTCTGGCGCATATGCGCTGAGGATAGGCGCGCATATGCGCAAAGTGATGAATTGCATGAGTTCGCGGACAGAGAACTCGGCGCACATGCGCAGTGAAGGGCGCGCATATGCGCGAGGGAGGCAGTAGCCAACATGTTGGGTCCAGAGAAGTTGGCGCAAATGCGCAACGTGAGGCGCACACATGCGCGGGATGTCCAGTAGCCCCCGATTTGAGACAAAACACTCGGCGCACATGCGCGGGATGAAGTCGCGCATATGCGCGAGAGGCCATGAAGACCATTTGTGGGACCAGTAGGTCTCGCGCATATGCGCCAAGATAGGTCGCGCATATGCGCGAGGCGTGTTGCTTGAAAAATGAAGCCACATACTTTACCATGCACGGAATATATATATTTAATTCATTTCCTTCGCCTCTTCAAGGGAAACCGAGAGCTTGCCAGGAGAATTTTCAAGTTTTCTTTATATCTTAAATTAGTGGTTTTGAAGAATCCGTTGATCAGATTTTTAATCCAGATACAGTTCTGTAATCCTCGCAGCAACAGATACAACTGGACGTAAGTTTCATTGAGTTTTGTTATCATTCGAAATTGTGATATTACAGGAATTATGATTGGATTGATATCTGATGTTCGTGATATACTAGACATCGTAGAATCGAAGTTAGATCGAAAAACAGATTGATTATGTAATTGTTAGGAATTTCTGATTATTGATTTGAAATCGGACAGATTTGAGTTATAGATTGATTATGAGTTGTATCAGATATGGGTTATGGATTGTAATTGATAGTTGTGGATATTGTATTGACGGGAATATCGGGATTGTGCCGTTATGCCGTTGATTTGAATTATATTCAGATTAATCAGATTTAGTGTTGAATTGAGAATGAAATATTGATATTATGATTCTTGATATATCGTTTCAGATTTAAAGAGACACTCTTTAGTTCAGAACTTCAATTGCTTTAGACCGAGACTACAAACGAAAGG
>NW_027358676.1:0-432 GCF_012295235.1 Primulina huaijiensis | reverse complement strand
GCCACGGTCGCTCTTCCATGCCCTCACATTGTTACAGAGCTATGCTGACAGGCCGGCGTGTCATGGTTGCCTGATGAGCAAGTTCTAAGGCCANTCTAAGGCCAAAGGCCCCAATTGTTGCCTACTTTGGAGCTGCCTCGTATATTCACCATGAGTATCCAGCCGAAGAGGAAATCCCACAGCCACAGCTTCCGCCACCACCACCACCCGCAGCGGCGAGATAGATCAGGGGAGACAGATTCCGTAGACTAGAGACTGAGATGCAGGACCAGAGGAGGTTATTGGTTGAGCAGCGCCAGGTGTTGGATTCGCTTCAGTTCCGCACCGACAATTTCATGGGATATATGATGGACTTTACGTCCGTGCTTGCTCAACGGTTTGCACCTATAGGTCCAGATGATCCGATGTTTCCCCAGCAGCCTGTATGGCCAC
>NW_027358675.1:0-15345 GCF_012295235.1 Primulina huaijiensis | reverse complement strand
TTTTCCGCAAATTTTCAAGTAAGGATTTTTAGGCCTCTACATGAGATCCGTAGTTTCTTGGGCCTAGCTGGCTACTGCCGAAAGTTCATACAAGGATTCTCTCCTATGGCGGTACCCATGACCGCTTTGATGAAGAAAAATGAAAATTTTTATTTGGGGATCCGAATGCAAAGAAAGTTTTGAGAAGTTGAAGCGAGCTTTGACTTCAGCGTCAGTTCTGTCGATGCCATCGGGGCAAGGATAGTATGTTCTTTATACGGACTCTTCAAAACTTGGTTTGGGCGCAGTCTTGATGCAAAATGACCGAGTTATAGCCTATGCGTCTAGACAGTTGAAGGTTCATGAGAAAAATTACCCCACACATGATCTTGAGCTTGCAACAGCGATATTTGCACTGAAGATTTGGAAACATTACATATATGTGGAGACATTACTTATGTGGGTAAAAGTGCAAGATTTTCACCGACTATAAAAGTTTGAAGTACTTCTTCACACAAAAAGAGTTGAATATGAGGCAGCGAAGATGACTAGAATTGGTAAAAGACTACGACTATTATATTAACTACCATCCATGAAAAGTTAATGTGGTAGCGGACGCATTGAGTCGAAAGACAACAGTCAATACTCAACTATCACTTCAAAGAACATTACAGTCCGAGATACAACGATTCGAGCTTACAGTATATGCTAGGGGCGAGGCCCCTAATCTTCCCACCATGACAGTACAATCGAATTTGAGAGATAAAATCTGTGAGGGACAGTCTACTGATGAACAATTGCAAAAATGGAGAGTGAGAGATGAAGCCAAGGGCCGGAAGCTGTATTCTGAGGTGTATGGTATAGTTCGATATCGAGATCGACTTTGGGTTCTTAGGGGCGATTCTTTGAGGGAAGTCATTATGAACGAAGCTCATGATACTCCTTATTCTGTTCATCCTAGAAGCACGAAGATGTACAAGGATCTTCAATTATTGTATTGGTGGTCGGGCATGAAGCGAGACATCCTGCGATTTATATCTGAACGTTTGACATGTCAACAAATTAAATCCGAGCATCAGAGGCCAGTGGGAAAACTTAATCCACTTCCTATTTCTGAGTGAAAATGGGAAAATATTGCTATGAACTTTGTTGTGGAACTGCCGAGAACTATCAAGGGATACAATGCCATATGGATGATAGTTGATCACCTTACGAAATCAACGCACTTTCTACCTATCAAGACGACATTCACCATGACACAGTATGTCAAGTTGTATATTCGGGAGTAGTTCGACTCCGTGAGATTCCAGTGTCTATCGTTTCTGACAGAGATCCGAGGTTCACATCGTCTTTTTGGAAAAGTCTACATGCAGTGATGGGGACGAAGTTGTTATTCAGTATAGCATTTCATCTTCAAACCGATGGTCAGTCTGAAAGGGTGATTCGAATATTGGAAGATCTACTCCGAGCTTGTGTTACTGATTTTAAAAGAAGTTGGAAACCAAAGTTACCTCTAGTAGAGTTCACCTATAACAATAGTTATATATCATCTATAGGAATGGCTCTCTACGAGGCACTATATGGGAGGAGGTGTAGATCACCCATACATTAAGACGAGGTTGGCGAACGAGGAGAATTTGGTCCGGACATCAGGAAAACAGCGGAGCTGGTAGTCAAAATCCGAGATAAGATGAAGACTGCACAAAGCCAACAGAAGAGCTACGTTGACGAAAGACGAAGAGAGCTAGAGTTTGAAGTAGGCGACCACGTATTTGTGAAAATAACACCTATGAAGGGTGTTATGAGATTTGGCAAGAAATACAAACATATTCCAAGAGTCATAAGGCCATTTGAGATTTTAGAGAAGATGGTAACACTAGCCTATAGAGTGGCGTTGCCACCAATGCTAGCTGGAGTACATAATGTGTTCCACATCTCGATGCTAGGAAAGTACATGTTGAACCATTCACATGTACTAAATCATGAACCACTGCAACTGACTCCAAACATGACATATGAGGAAAGACCTATACAAATTTTGGGTAGGCAAGAAAGAAGACTCCGAAACAAAGTTATACCAATGATCAAAGTCAAGTGGCTAAATCACTCTGAGGAAGAAGCTACTCGGGAAACCGAAAGAGACATGAGGAGTCGCTACCCGGAGTTATTCGGTAAGTTCTAATTTCGAGGACGAAATTTTATATAAAGGAGGGAGGAATTGTAAAGTCCAAAAATAAGATGATGTAATCCAACTGCATGCAAATCTAGGAAAAATGAGAAATGACTAATTAAATAGTTTTAATTTTATGAATTAATTATGATAAGCATGATTACATGTTTAAAATTAAGGTTTACTGCTAGAATGCATAAAACTGTATTTTTAAAGGTTATTCGAAACGCGAACGAGGAAAGAAGACCGATGGCTGAAAAAAAGAAAATATTTTTATTAAATAATTGTTTTTAATTATTTAAAATATGGTGCATGCTATATGGTATTTTTGAAAATGAAGTGTTTTGAGGTGATTTTATACGTCGAGTCTTATTTTTAAACGGTATTCGATTTTCGAAGAAAATATGAACTTTTCGAAAACTCGGCTAATGATTTCACAAACTTTCCTAAACAAAATATTTTAAATATTACGTAATGGGCTTAATGGACCTATCATACCATGTTAATGGGCCTAAGCTTGCACACATGATTTATTTACTAAAATTGTAACGTCTACTTGTTTAAAAACGAGGAATATTTTTTTCTCTCATTTGAAAATAACCATTTAATTAAATCGCATGCAAGCAATCCTACTTAAAAACATCATTTAACAATTATCACGAGCAATTACCAATAAAATATAACGGAGCAAAAACGAGTGAAATTCTAACATCAACCGTAAAACAAAGCAGTGTATAAAATCATCGTATCCTCTCCAAAACATAAAATCATAATGTGTGGAAAAATCATAGATCCTCGGGTCGTGTCGCCCACCAGTCTGTTGACTCAGAGTTCAGCATCTCCAATCTCCTCGACATCGAACTCACATGCATCACACGCCTAGTGAGTCTAAAGACTCAACACATCTGTACCATAAATAAAAAATACCAATACGTAGCAAACATCAGTGAAAAATAGCATAATGAACATATATTTCATTTCTGCAGTAAAATCGTATACATAATCGTGTCCTGACAAAACCTGGTAAAATCATTGCATGTATAATCGTATCAGCATATACGTGTTAAAGTTTTTAATTTGAATTTCGGTCATTAGCTGTGACTTTCGTATCATCATTTCATCATGTCAGTCGATGGATCCATCTACGTGTAATCGCGGTACCCGGCGACGAGGATCATCAGCGACGGCATTACCCGCCCACTGAGTCCAGGCCTTACATGTCATCGTGTAATCATGTCATCGTGTTAGTCACAACTAAATCACTTCCTTCAAAACGTGTCAACATATTCATCACTTAAATAAAAGCATGCGTATACGTAATTTTTCCTTTAAACCAAGCATGCTTCATAATTATGATAATAGCGTAAAAATCGTAAACATGATGTATAATTATTTAAAATATTATAATTTGTGCTAAGGGCGCTGACAGGACCAAAATCTCACCCCGGGTGCAAAATGACCATTTTGCCCCTAAAAACCCAAAAATTATCGTTTTACCCCTGGAACTCTAAAATTGAACCGAAGCTTACCAAACACCTTAAAATGTCCCAAAACATATTTACAAGTATTCCTAGACGTAAACTCGAGCCAAATTCAGAACTTAACCAATTCGTTTTAAAACTTGGACCCGGTCCCGTTTTTAACCCGAATCAAACCGAAACTTAATCAAAACTCTCCCAAATTTTTACCAACCTTAATGAACATCTAAAAGGTCCTAAAGGTCTCAACATCAGGCCCTAAAAACTCGAATAACGCCCGACTAGTGGCTGGAAAATTCCAGCAAGCTATCCATCGATACCCTAGTGAACAAAAATTCACGTTTTAACAATCCTAGACCGAACCATCGAGGACCAGCCATGACCCGACCTTCCCTAGACCACCCTAGGACTCCTCTAGACCCAAAGGAACCATGGCTACACCCCCCATGCACGAAGCACAGCCCACACGATCGATAGACATCTCAAACGCCCTAAGCGACCAACCTCCTCCCCCGGGCTCGATCGGCTTCGTGGCTCGTCCCAGCCCTGGCCGAGCCTTTCCAAGCCGTGGTTCAGACCCCTCAAGGTCTGGTCGATGGCTTGATATGGCCCCTGCAATGCTGGTCCCTACACATCCACCGTTCTACCCACTACGAGCCCAAAACTACAAGAACTCGGTCGAACCTTGCCCAACGCTACCAGGTTTCATTTCCAGCTTATAATCCCTTTATTTTTCGGTGCTAACAGCCCTCATCGCACAGTACAGCAGTCCCCTTGCAACATTTCAGAGAAAACGTGAGTAGTGAACAAAAGATGCATGTATTTGAACAAAAACTGAGGGATCTCCATGCTATGCCTTGGATCGAGAATTCCACAAACAAATAAACATAATACAGCATGTATATATCGTGTATGATGCAACAATAAAAGTACGTGGCGTGCCTGATGATTTTTGTGCACAATTGCTAGAAGGAAAACACACCCGAGACGTGGGAAAAGCTTGAGTTTGAAGAACAAAGAAAAAGCGAATTCCCTTGCTGTAGCACTCATGAGGAGGCTGATGAGTGGAGGTGATGATGACTAAACGGGCGGAGCTGGTGGCGTACGTTAACCCGAGGACCTTGTCTTCTTCCGCAAGAATATGATTTTATGGGAACATGTTTAAACAGCTTTTTAAATGGTTGATGATTTTAGGTTGTCGAAGGTTTTGACAGATTTTAAAATGCATGACGTTTCATATTTTTAAACGGAAATTGTTTAGGTTAGTTGCTCTTTTCATTGTTTTTAACTGCAGTTATTTTCAGAGGTGGGATGACTTTTTAAAAGCATGCTCAACTTATTTATATGTTTTTGACGTGCGAGTATTATCCGCCTTAGTTTGTTTAGAAAAAAAATGTTCAGTAAAATTTTAAAATGAGCAGACGTTACAAAAATAAAAGCCAAAACCCCTCCCCAAAACCCTCACAACCCACGCCACCTCCCCTAAAAAATTACAAGGATTCTCCCCTCTCCCAAAACACACACACCACACGTAAGTTTGGAAAGGAAAGCCACAGTTCTTGCAAGATATTTCAGCCTAGGTTTCTACGTAGTCGTTCTTGGCATCGCCAACTCGTTTTCGTGCGTAATAAACGCAAAGACATGCCTTAATCTCCTTTTTCTCATCTATTACACCATAATATTGACTTGAAGCATGTTTTCATGAAAAAAATATGTTCAACATGTATTTATTTCGTTTTTGGCATACCATGATCAAGAACTTGTGTTGTGTGATTTAAAACTCATGTATATGTTGCAAAAAGTGGCTGCCATTCTAGGTAAATAAAAAGGAACAATTTTAAGAGGGTTTAACGGCCTAGACAACCCGATGCAAGGGCTGGACACGCAGGAGGAAGCTTGATCGAAAATTTACAAAATTGTGACTAGGGTTCGGCTTTCTTTCCTAGGGGAACACGACACTTAGCTGTGGTTAGGGTCATGTCCAGGAGACTTAAGAGGATGGTTTGAGGGTCCTAGGGTGGCCGTGCAGGGGCTGGAAGCAAGTTAGGAGAGGGATCGCTTGATGGTGGGATTCCTAGGGCTAGCTGCGGCTTTTGAAGAATAAAGAAAAATCGGCTGCGCGGGACTCTTCTAGGGTGAAAGGATTGACTCGTGAGGGTCCTAGCCATGAGCCAGGAGGGTCCACGCATGGCTGGAAAAGCAGGAAGGAGAGACTCACACAACTAGGAATCTTCCTAGCCGCGACCGAGAACTTAGGGAAGGAACCTGCACGTTTACGTGCTTGGGTCTGGGGGGCTGGTCAGTAGGGTCCCTAAATGATATAGTTAGGGGTTGGCTCAAGGTGGCTTGGGCATGACTCGATGAAATCGTGAGATGGCTTGAGGGAATAAGCTAGGGTTCGGTCATTGTGAGTTAAATGGCTAAAGGGTCGAACCATGGTCCACGGGGGTCGATTCATGGTTCACGAGGGTAATTTAGTTATAAAAAGTCTATGTTTAAAATTTGGAAAGAAAATATTAATGTTTGATTTAATTCAGGAATTAAACCTCTACGAATTAATAAATATGAAATTAAATTGAAAGCCTCGAATTTAAGTTAAATAAAAATATTAGAAATTTAATTTAAGTTTAAATAATTATTTGCGGTGGTCTAGAGTCAATGAAAGTAACAAAGAGTCGCCAAGGGTAAAACGATCATTTTACACATGAAAAATAGTAGACGTCCTGGCAGTGCCTTGAATGCTGTAAAATATGTTAATATGATTATTTTAATTGTTAACGCTAAAAGATATGTTGCATTGTTAGTTTAAAAGAACATGATTTATATATACATGAATTTTTATAAGTGATGGAAATGTGCAAAGTTGAAGGAGGTGAATTGATTGTGACTAATACGATGATATGATGATATGATGATATGTAAGGCCAAGGCTTAGTTGACGGATGAGAGTGTCGCTAATGTCTCCGTCGTCCAGTACTGTGGTAATACGTAAATGGATCCATCGAAAGTCGCAATTAACGATCTGAATTCAATAAAAGGAAAAAGTATACGTATATGATGAAAAAAAAATGTATATGATAAAAAGAAAAATGTTTAAGTTCATGCATGCTCATGAAAAGTTATATTAAGTAAAAATATTTTCACTGTTACTTGTAAATGTATATGTATTACTTGCTATCATGGTTAAGTTTTGCTGAGTCAATAGACTCACTAGATGTGATCGATGCAGGTGAGCATGATATTGGTGGTAATGGAGGTCTTGATGGTTGATCTTGCTGGACTGAAGGTGCACACAACCTGGGGACCAACCCTAGTTTTTCGCATTTAAATTAAGTTTATGATTTAAGTTTACGTTAAAAATTTTACGACTGTTATGATGTTTTTGAGATGTTTTTGAGAGGATGTTAGAGTTAGATTGATTTTTGAAATATTGTTAAGTTTAGGTTTGGTAAACGAATTACAACTTATGTTTTGAATTACTTTCTTTTGGGATTTTCAAATAATAGTTGATTGTTTTATTTTTAAAATGGTGTATAAATATTATATATTTATATATGTAGAATCGGCCGAATTTAATGAAAAAGAAAAAAAATTAATATTTTTTAAAAAAACGAGTAATGGACGTTTTAATACTATAGCTATAGAAAACTAAAATCATAGAAACTAAAATATTTAAATTAAAATAAACTAGAATTAACGAAATTTGCAAAGCATTTGTGTGAGATAATTGTTTTTAAAAAAGAAAAATTAACTAAAATTATTTTAGTCACTATTGTTGAAATTGAGCTTATAATGTCGTTGTCTTTCGATAAACATAGATGGATGAAATCAACCTGTATGGACATAACTAAGGGCTATACCCTTTGTTTCAGCACGTATATTATTAGTAAGTCTCAGCCTAGCCTAATAGTAAATAGCCCATTATTGTTAAACCATTTCTTGGTTATCTTCTTAGGCTATTAATAACATCATTTTTAACCCATAGATATGCCTTTTTCATCAAAATGACAATTTAAGGAAAATCTAATAGTACTCTATTTAAATTGATTGTCCCTAAAACATAACTTGAGAATTTCACAAAGTTTAGGCTACAAAATTTATGTCAATTAAAGTTTAAGTAGGTCTCTTGTGTGACGGTATCACGAATCTTTATCTGTGAGACGGGTCAACCCTACCGATATTCACAATAAAAAGTAATACTCTTATCATAAAAAGTAATACTTTTTCATGGATGACTCAAATAAAATATCCATCTCACAAAATACGATACGTGAGACTGTCTCACACAAATTTTTGCCTTAAAGTTTAGAATAAAAAATGTATGTTGTACTTCAATTTATCAATTATATTTTTGTTCTAATAAGAAAATTTTCAATTAAATTGACATACTGGTGAAATTTAAATTATTCAGTATATTAACCGATTGGAAAAAAAATGTATTCATGTGTTTAGCACACATATAAATTTTCTAATTAGAAACATAAAATAAATCATATAAATAAGTAAATAAAAATCAATGCATTAATAATATTATTTAATGCACCCCACAATTAAATATTTAATACTGTTTACTTTCCACCCCAAATACTTTTAATATATAATAATAATTATAATAATTTCATTTCAAAAAATTTTTTATTTTTTTTATATTTATTATTATTTATGTGTATATATAGGATTTTTTTATAATTAATTTAAAAATTAAAAATTATTTNAAAATATAAATATTTATAATATATGGTAATTATCAAATATTTTGAATTATTTGGTTGGGTGATTGAAAAATTAGAAATATGAGAAGATTGAAGGAAGAAAATTAAAGAGAATAAAAATAGTAGTCTTTCACCAATACACCAATATGAGGTTTAACTTTAGTATATAGTATCGATAAAACTTACGTTGAATTATAATATTTTTATTTTATTCTTAAATTTATATTTTTTATTTTCTATTTAAGCTATTATTATTAATTGAATTTCAATTACAACAAAAAAAACTCACACGGCGTTAAATTATATTTATAAATATATTATTATTATTATTATTATTATTATTATTATTATTATTATTAAAAATTATAATAAATAATTATTATAATTTTTAATAATAATAATATCGTAAGGTCCAAAATTAAAACGACGTAACCCAACTGCATGCAAATCTAGGAAATATGAAAATGAGTAATTAATTGATTTAATTGCTAAATTATTTGTGGTCATGCATGATTTTATGTTAAATATGATTTAATTATCATTTTTGCATAAAACTATAATTATAAGGAGTATTCAAGTTGTGATCGAAGAACGGAGACCGAGGGCTGAAAAACGTAAAATGTTTTTATTAAATAATTGTTTTTAATTATTTAAAATATGGGTGTTGGTTTTTCATATTTTTTTAAAAAGGAGTTTCGAGGTAATTTTATACGTCGGGACGTAATTTTTATCGGTGTTGGTTTTTCAAAAAAATAAAAATAAAATACGAACTTTTTGGACAACCCGACTATTTAATTCACAAACTATTTTTACCAAAACTATTTTAATTAAATCCTAATTATGACTAATGGGAGTAATTGTTGGCTTAATAGGCCTAAAGCCTTGTTAGTTTTTAATTAGTATATATTATATATGAAACCCTCCCCACACCATCACACGTACATGCCACTTTTCTGAAATTGTGCACACCGAAAACACTCACCAAAGTACACGGCACACACACAAAATTTTGAGGCAAAATTCGGTGGAAGCTTCAAGGAGATTTCAAGCCACGGTTCTTGCTCCGTTCTTTGCAATCGTCAACTGTTTTTCGTGCGTTTAAAAAACAAAGGCACGCCTATTCTTTCCTTCAAAACATCATCACACCATATTATATTTTTATGCATGAAAATTTTGGAAAATATGTAACACTTTGAATTATTTTCGTATGGATGGCAAATGTCAACTTTTTTGCATGAACCTTCCTTCAAAATCCACGTGTTTGCATTGCTTAAGGACTGCCATAACTTAAGGTATGATCACACACTGTGTTACACGAGTTTGGGAGCCTTAGAAACCAACAAAAACACCACACCCCATCACAATCACAAGCTGGTGTGTATGTTGCTGCTCCTCGTGGGATCGATATCTGTACTCATACCAGTACTAAAACTTGACACCGTACAATTGCGGTAGTGAATATACGCAACAGTGTAAAATGAACGTTTTGCCCCTAAAACCCTAACTTTCCCAATTTATTCTTAGACCTTAATACGACGACCCAAATCCATCCAAACTTCACATAACACCTTAAAATATACCCATAAATATTTCTTAGACGTAAATTTACTGTTGGAGACTGAATTTCGGAAGTTTGACAAACTAAGCATTCAATATTACCGTCGGAGGAAAAGCCTATAAATAGCAGAGAAAGAGCAGCTGAGAGAAGACAGAACATCGAACATTTTGAATCCAATCTCTGATCTTTCAACTCTCGAACAACTAAGCTGTTACTCTGCTGAAATTCTTGCTCACGCTTATTATATACATTTATAGCATTTAAGGCTATACTCGAGCTTACAAGCACAAAATGATATTATTGTGATCAGTCGTGCTAAGTTATTTCAGTTCAGCTGAGTACTGTAAATCGTTTTGTAACTAAGAGTTTCAGTTTGACATTGTTAAGTCTAAGACTGAAGTGGGTCTGTACAACTGTTTGTATTGATCAAAATATTTTAGTAAATATCATATCTTCTTGATAGAAGGGGTGACGTAGGAGTTTTTGTGATCTCCGAACATCCACAAAATCTTGTGTGTTCTTATTTCACTTTTATTCTATCTATTAATCAGTTTATTTCCGCACTATTCTTAGTTAACTGATTGATATAGATTGACAAGATTCTCGAGTTTCAGTTTATCATCAAACTGACTCAATATTCAAAAAGACTGTGAAAATTGTTAGTGTTTATTCAAACCCACCCTTCTAAACACTCTTTTACCCCCTAACCGATCATATCAAGTGGTATCAGAGCAGTTGAATATCGTCTCTGAATATTTCTACACAAACTAATTACCATGTCTTCAATCAAAAAAATTCCAATGTTCTCCAGAGAGGACTTCGATGATTGGAAAATCAGAATGCAGGCTCATCTAGCTGCACAAGACGATGACATGTGGTATGTTATCACAGAAGGACCCATGAGAATATTAAAGGCAAACACTGTTGTTGCCATAACTGATGGGGCACCACATCACATTGAAAAATCCTGAGAGGAATGGACAGCCGAAGACAAGAGAAAAGCCAACTTAGACAACGTGGCTAAAGACATTTATACAAAACGCTGGATAAAGTAACTTTCAGCAAGATAAAGATGTGCAGAACTGCTAAGGAAATCTGGGAGAAACTGATTCAGTTATGCAAGGAAAATGAGCAAACTAAGGAGAATAAACTATCAGTTGTCGTCCAAAAATTCGACAATATCAAGATGAAGATTGGAGAATCCATGCACGACTATGATGAAAGAATCAGTGGAATAATCAATGAACTGAATGCACTTGGAAAGGTGTATTCAAACAAAGAGGTAGCACTAAAAGTAGTCAGAGGTCTTCCCAAGGAATGGGACGTTAAAACCATGGAAATGCGAGAATCAAAGGATCTCAACAAGGTAGAGCTACATGATCTATTATCTGATCTAAAGGCCTATGAGTTTGAGTTACAAAAAAAAGAAGGAGAAACCATCTACACCAGCTCCTACAACTGTCCTAACTACTGTCAGATTGGAACCAACTGGTTCAGTGGAAAGATATTTTGATCAGTTAAGTAATGAAGCTATGTCATTATTTGTCAAAAAGTTTGGAAGATTTATAAGAAGAAGTCAAAGAAACTTCCAAAGACAATATCAGAAAAATCATTCCAAAGAAGAACTTAATGCTTGCTATAACTGTGGTAAAACTGATCATTTCATTGCTGATTGTCCCAAGCCAAAGAAGGACAATCGAGGCTCAACTGAAAAGGGAAAGAAACCCTATGAGCACAAGAGAAATTCTAAGGATAACAAGAAATCTTACAGAAGGAAGCATGAGGTGCTTCTAGCTGAGGATAACAAGTCCAAATGGGCAGAATCTGACAGTGATGATTCAGAACCTGAGAGCTTGACCTGTGACCGAGCAAAACTTACACTGTGGAATCTTTACTAAAAATATGATTTTGTATGCTCAAAAATTAATCGCAAGTGCACGATGTCAAGTAATAGTATAATGTACGTGAGTACGAGTATCGTTCCACTGAAGACTGTATTTGACAATTAATAGTTTCAGTTATTTAATCTTTAGTGACGAAATTTGATTGATTGTTTTAGTACTACTATGCTCAAATAAATATGCAAATACAATGATTCAGGAATTAAATAATGAGATATAATATCTAGGATGGTTGATTAAAATTCAATGAGAAATGAATTTGTTGGGAATATTGGTTCACCTACCCCTCGTTAATTAATTAATTTGTTCGATATTGATTGTATGCTTCCGACATGATTTCCTATTCAATTGAACACACTCTCTCGAGGAATGCCAAACTAATTCTACTCAATGAAGTAATTAAATGTCTTTAATTATTTATCAAGAGTGAATCGCAGTCGATCTATGAAATCTCCTAGTTTTCGCCCTACCGGACTATGACTATCGGCGCGTATCCAATTTCATATGCCTATGTAAATTGTAGATCCACAGATTAGNATTCATAGTAGACATAAACACAACAATGTTTAAATGATAAAAACTAGATCAGAAATACTAGATTTGACGAAAAACACGAAGAACGATGCCCGGAAATCTTCGAATCTTCAATCCAAGCACTTTCTCCAAGCTTTTCCCTCCTCCTTCGACTCCTTCGCTCTCAAAAAATATGATGAATGACCCTGAAAAACGTCCCAAATCTTCCCTCTATCAGCCTCCTCTCCCAAAATTGGAAAAAGATCGGCAGCGAATCTTTCTAAAAATATCGAGCGCGCCTGGGCGGACATAAGTTTTCGCCCGGGCGGATGACTTTCGCAGATCTTGTATTTTTATTTTTCTTTAACGCGCCCGGGCTGATGACTTTCGCAAAAATGAATTTTTCCACAGCTCTCCCGCGCCCGGGCGGATGTGAATGTGCGCCCGGTCGGAAGTCCTTCGCAAAATAATTCTTTTTTTCTTCATTTTTGCATGAATCTCCTGCATTTTCACACGGAGACACATGATTAATAATAAAACATAATATATACTAAAATGTGACAAAATGCATGCAATCTAAACGATAAATGCAACACAATGGGACAAAACATGACATGAAAAACAAGTAAAATCCACCTATATCAACCCCCCAATACTAACCTTTTGCTCGCCCTCGAGCAAAACATGTGACAAGACAAAATGGATCATGACACAAAGTAGCTCGACAGTGAATTCCTAGTCATCAATTAGCCTCAGCGAAACTCAACATATTCTCTTGTCGATCAATGTAAAAGCATAATTCTTCGCATTTCCCTTGGTCTAGACATCGTTTCAAATAAAGCCTGAACGTGTGTGTGTGTTGTTAGTCCTAGCATCACAAATGATAGAGGGCTCCATTTTCAACCATTGTCAGATATTTAAATCAGCCTGTTAGTGTAAATCTTTCTCTCCTCTATTCCTCTGCACTCGGTATCCATCAGCAACTATTTTTCTCTTTTTTTCTTTTTTTTCTTTTTTTTTTGAATAGGAATACAGTAATGAAAAGACTATATTAGAACTTTTCATTTCAGATTCAAATCCAGGTTTTACATTTTTAGCCAGGAATAGGATTTCATTCCTTTATTCGGCTCCCCAACACCTTACATCTCCAACTTTTGCCAGGAATAGGATTTCATTCCTTTATTCGGCTCCCCCACACCTTACATCTCCAACTTTCTCTTTTTTAACGCTGCTGATAGATACCCCGATTCAAGATAATATAGTCAAGCCCAATTCACACCTTCAAACATCTTTGTTTCCCACTTTAGTTTTAAATTTTCACCATCTTATCATGCATGCTTCTAGTTCTAACATTCGTGCAAAGAGAATTTAACGTTTTAAATGAAACTTTATGTCTTTACCACAGTATGTGCTAAAGGGGTGTGATTACACGACAGACAGGGCATGTCTCATCACCTCTTAATCATCCTTGGCTAACAAGTACTACTCTAACACTGTCGGCTGACCCATACCTATGTAAAAATGACTAACATTAAATGCCAACAAATATAACCAACAAAACACCAAGAAATGAACATACGAAACAACACCCATCTACCCCCCAATACTAAAGTCGAGCAGTGTCCCCAATGCAACAGACGATAGAAAAAGAGACAGCGAGTGCATAACAAATATGGATGCAACATAATCGAAACATGCAACAGAAACATGAATAACTAAAATTATCTAAATGAAATGCAAGAAATAAAAAGAAGAGACATAAATGACTCCTCTCTCAGTGATCATCCTCCTCGTGCGCCTCTGAGGGAAAGACGCCAGCTTCCAGCTCTGGTGCATCAGCATAGTGAAACCGAAACGGTGGCGAAAAGCTGGCATAGGTGGTGGCAAAAGGGCGGGGTCAACACCACTGTGGTTCAGGGACAGACGCAGCATGGCATCAGTAGCAGTCTGATATGTCTGACTCACAGCCTGCCACTGCAACTGATGGTCCGCGAATGCAGCAAACTCGTCCATCTGGTCCTGAAGAAGGCGACGTCGAGGTCGTGGGGCCGGTGGTGGGGGCGGCTGTGGCAGTGGATAGAACGTCACGGCGTCCCAGAGAGGGCCAAACTGAGGGAAGGCCTTTTTCCGTAATGCTATCTTCTGTAGCCAGCTAGCATCATCAAGGACCTTGGTCGGTGGCAACCACTCATTATCATCCTGAAAAACGGCCCCAGCGCCCGTACACAGCTTGATGAAAATGTGGGGGAAGAATAGTGCCCCATTCGGAAAATGAATGCTCAGCTGGATCTGTGAATGAATAATCCTGCCCACATTGAGTGGCATGTGGGTCATCAGTGCATACAGCAGCACTCCCCTCTCCCTCTGTACTTTGCTGGTGTGCCCGACTGGCATCAGACGTGTGGCCATAAATGCATACCACATCGCAGCCGGGACTAGCAAATATTTCTCAGCAAAACAGGTGTAAGATCCAAGTGTCTTCCACGGAGACCCCGGATAGCAGATTCTTTGCATCATCAAGTCCAAGTTGGGCTCTGCTGCCCATGGCACATACACTGAGTCATCCACCGCCGGTGTCTCAAGCACTTATTAATCTCTGCTGAACTAAAATCGACCAATTTCCCTCTCACAAACGCCATACCATCGCTTTTTTCGGCTGCATTATCATAAAACTCCCTTACTACCGGTGCCACCGCGGCTTGCGGTTGGCTACAAAACTTTTCCCATTTCTATTATCAATTGATTTATAATAGAAATGTTGACAACTAGTTGGAACCCTCGCTCTCAAATCGGAGCTCGATGTATTTTTTCATATTCGTAGCATTCCTTAGCGGCATCATTCACAAACAACTGGGGGTTACGGGATGAAGATGAAGAAGCGGTGTGACTTACCCGAGCTTTTTTGGGTGCCATAGTGGATTATTTGGGAAGCACAAGTAGCCCAGAGCAGGAGGCGTAGCCAGAATAATGCTCGCCAAAGATATGGTAGTGGTGGCCGGAAAAGAGCAGCGGCGGCCGGCAAGTTCAGAGGTAG
>NW_027358674.1:0-435 GCF_012295235.1 Primulina huaijiensis | reverse complement strand
TTGGCATTCTTAATTTTCTTCTACAGGTTTCCCATAACATAATTTTCAATAATTTAAAATTATTTACCCAAAAATAAATTCTTATAACCAATCTTACCTTTCGTCAAACTTAAAATCCCAATTTATACATTTTCTATACTCCCAAAGTCGTTGCAATCCTCGAATAATTATTACTTATGAGTAATTCCCAAAAATTAATTCAACTAGTAACCACGATTCATAAATATTTTCTTAAAAAAATCTACGTGTCCCAAAACATTCATAATATTCATGATTAACTTATAGCCCAAAAAGTAAAACGTCAATACTAAAACCCAAAAATTAACACAGTCCAATTCCACCACGAAGCCAACATGCGTTGAAATCAAATAATTTCCTAATTCATATCGCATCACGTATAAAAATTCTAATGCATATAAAACATATATCCTCATA
>NW_027358673.1:0-223 GCF_012295235.1 Primulina huaijiensis | reverse complement strand
GTTTCAAGGGAAAATCAAGCCAAGGTCGTTCGTCGCCGTTCTTCGTAATCGTCAACGGTTTTTCGTTCGTAAAATACGCAAAGACACGTCATGTTCTTTCCTTCAATCATCTATCACACCATAATATTTATTTGAACATGTTTTGTATGAAAAACAAGTTACACATTGTATTATTTTAGTTTTTATGCATCTACTTGCCATGATTAGGGGATGTTTAAGGGTT
>NW_027358672.1:0-761 GCF_012295235.1 Primulina huaijiensis | reverse complement strand
TTCTGTTTCCCAAGTCGCTTCTTCAATGCCATGACTATTCCATTGGACTTTCACTAACGGAATAGTGTTTGTTCTGAGCTGTTTCTCTTTTCGATCAAGAATCTGAATCGGCTGCTCAACGTAACTCAAAGTTTGATCTAGCTCGGCTTCTTCAGGCTGAATGACATGAGAACTATCTGGCATATATCTACGCAACATCGATACATGGAAGACGTCATGTATCCCTGATAGAGAAGGAGGAAGAGCAAGTCTATACGCACGATCGCCAATCTTTTCAAGAATCTCGTACGGACCGACGTATCGAGGAGACAATTTCCCACTCTTGCCAAATCTGACCACGCCTCTAAAAGGAGAAATCTTTAAGAATACTCTGTCTCCCTGCTCAAACACCAACGGTCTACGTCTGATGTTCGCGTACTTCGCCTGTCTATCTTGTGCCGTCTTCATTTGCTTCTGAATTATCTTTACTTTATCTGTCATTTCACGAATCATATCTGGCCCTAAGTCTGGTACCTCTGAGATGTCATCCCAATACAGCAGAGATCTGCACTTCTTTCCGTATAATGCCTCAAATGGTGCCATCTCGATGCTCGTTTGATAACTGTTGTTGTACGAGAATTCACAAAGAGCTAGTGAATCTTGCCAACTAGTACCAAAATCTAGTACTACAGCTCTCAGCATATCTTCTAAAGTCTGGATAATCCGCTCTGAGTGTCCGTCTGTCTGGGGACGGTAAACAGTACTCAAGTGTAAAGTCGTAC
>NW_027358671.1:0-459 GCF_012295235.1 Primulina huaijiensis | reverse complement strand
TTTATCTCAATACTCCAACTCCAGTCCGGCCTCAGTTATTTAACTGAAAAGGTAGTAATTAAACTAGTGCAANAGAAGAGAATTTTAATACTCATGCGATTAAAATCATTTTAATTTAAATATTAGGAATTATGCATGGCTTATACGTAGTCTAATTTACTGGTTCTACAATCCTACCCCCCTTAAAAGAAATTTCGTCCTCGAAATTAAAACTCACCAAATAACTCGGGATACCGACTCCTCATCTCTGGCTCAGACTCTCACGTAGCTTCCTCCTCGGAATGGTTAAGCCATTTGACTTTAAATCGCTTAACCAGCTTGTTCCGAATTTTCTTCTCCTGTCTGTCTAAGATCTGCACTGGTCTCTCTTCGTAAGCCAGGTTCGGAGTAAGCTGCAACGACTCAAAATTCAAAACATGCGAAGGATTTACCATATACTTCCTCAGCATGGAGACGTGG
>NW_027358670.1:0-452 GCF_012295235.1 Primulina huaijiensis | reverse complement strand
CGACGTTATTTATAGTTTTAACGTGGGTGATCCTTTCATTTTTTCACAAAAACTAGTATCAGAAGATCTCACGGATTAATTTCGTAGGTCGAATATCTTATTTGGGTCATCCATGAAAAAATATTACTTTTTATTATGAATATCATTAGGATTAACTTGTCTCACAGATAAAGATTCGTGAGACCATCTCACAAGATACCTATTATAAATAGAAAAAAACTTGTGTGAGACGGTCTCACGAGTCATATATGTGAGACGGATATCTTATTTGGGTCATCCATGAAAAAATATTACTTTTTATGCTACAAGTATTACTTTTTATTTTGAATATTGGTAGGGTTGACCCGTCTCACAGATTAAGATCCGTGAGACGGTCTCACATAATACCCACTCTTTTTAATGAGTCGGGTATTCGGGTTCGTGGACTAATTATATAAGATGACTGCCTGCCT
>NW_027358669.1:0-629 GCF_012295235.1 Primulina huaijiensis | reverse complement strand
CATCCTAAACTAATTTATTTAATTCACTAATATACCTAATGAGTAAATAAAACTTTAATGAGTTAAAAATTCAATAATCAAACAATTTTTCCCTCCATTTTTATCTTAGAATTCGGCCATCACCATTGGAATATTTAAAAGGTTTGACAACTCATTTTATTGATACCTTTCCTTAATCCTTTTCTTGGCATAATAATCCCTCAACTTTTAATCAACTAAAATTAATTACTAAGCAATTTCCTATCCTATATTTTAATGATAAAAAAATCGGCCCCTTAATGGATTTAAAAATATTTGACAACTCACCATTTTATTTCTTTCCTTAAGCCTTTTCTTGGTAGATAATTCCCTTCATTTTTTTTAATCATCAATAATTAAATATTTAAGCAATATTTCTACCACATTTTAATGCAAAAATTGGCCCCTTGATATCATCCCCCAATCAAATCAAATCACCTCACCATATCATATCATTCCTATCTAGCAAGCAACAAGGATAGAAAGATTTTAATTGCCATTCAACCTCTCCAATTAATTAGTAGACTTCCCTCATTTCCCTAGCCATTTCCTTCCTCACCATTTTTGAAAAATTCAGAGCACTTTCAGAAGAGTAAATCGTGCACCTCCAT
>NW_027358668.1:0-255 GCF_012295235.1 Primulina huaijiensis | reverse complement strand
GATGGGTCGGGCTCGACACATGAAGAGAAATGGATCATATTATTGGACTCTCCTCAAACATGAGGCAAAATTACGTAAGGTTTGCAAGGAGTTGCAATTGGGCTCTACCTTTTGGAAGTTATGATTGGCTGATATTATTCGAGATCATGATTTCGCAATTGGACCTTGCGTACTCACTAAGGATATTCGATTTCCCGTTTTTCATCAGATGGTGGTGAAAATGTCAAAATAGTGGGAGACAATTCGTAAAAACAA
>NW_027358667.1:0-29934 GCF_012295235.1 Primulina huaijiensis | reverse complement strand
ATGCACTTGCTACTGTGACCGGGACAGTCAACAAGATTTTATAAGTAATATGAGCATTTGGGAAACACTCATCCATTTTCTTCAAGTAATTTACTACATCAATGGCCGCTTTTGCTTCTCTTGGTAATGAGCACCTCAAGAATGTCAACTCTGAAAATAGATCATCCCCATTAATATCAGAACAACCTTTATGAGTCAGAATTTTCAAGATTTTTTCAAGACCTCAGCAAAGTTTCATCGTCTGCATATTGTAACCTCTCTAGATTGAACAAAAAATCAAATGTTTCTTCATGTTTTTGAAACTGTTCAAATCGAGCTTTTTTGAAACCTATTTGCTTGTCCTAATATTTCTCAATCAACCACTCGATTTTTGTGAAGGGGGATCAAACAATTTTAAAGATCGAGCGGTCGTTCGGGGTTGAGGCCTCGGAGCTGTATCCAGAGGTTGAATATAAAACTGTGGAAGAGTATCTTGATCAGTTTGTGTGATGTCTGATGTGCCTATGGTATTGTTGTGTGTGTGCGCTTATTTATCTGTTTCTACAAATCAATTTCAATCTCGAATGTGATCGAGTACAATTAAAACACATTACAAATTTGTATCAAGTGCTTGCTAATTGCTATGTTTATATAAGTTAGTTAATAACCAATAATATAACAGATGTAGCCAAATCAACCAAAAATAAAATTAAAAAATAGCTTTATGTTCCGATAAACTATTAGTTTTTTAAGCGATTTAAGATCATTTTATCAATCGTTTCAAAAAAAGCTACTTGCTCATAAATATGTTTAAATTTTAATTGACTTATATTTTTTTATATAACAATAATTAATTATTGGTATTGACCAAGGCTAAAATCCAAAAATAACCCTTTATTTTTTGGGCTATCTAGTATTATATATAATAAAAAAATTTTAAAATTTTTGGGCCCCAAAAAAGAGATGGGCCTGAGTCATTGGACTCATTTGACTCTTAATAGGCACGGCCCTGGTTTTTTTTGGAGGTAAGGGTGGGGGAGTGTGAAGATCCGGACTTTTAAAGAACGAAACATTTAAAGTGTACAAAATTCAGCATAGTAGAGCTCGAGACATCGCAAAAAATGCAAGACCGAAGTCGAATATCTCGAGGATGCAAACCACTAGCTCATGAACTTGAAACTTTAGCTGAAAGAAACTTCATTCTTATGTCCTAAATAAACCAAAATTGTAGTCAAGGGAAGAGCTAAGAAATTGGACAAATTTAATGTGCAAGAAATGACCTTTGAGTTAACCAAAGTGACTCTTGGTTGTGGATGAAATTTGGAATACTTGGGAACCAAGTTTTTGGCCAAGACCACCCCTTGGAGTGCCACGATTCAGCCTATAAATACATGCAAGCCTTTTCACAAATCCTTGCACCAAAAATCCTTCCAAAGCACTCATAATTTCGGCCACCTCACGGAAGGAAGAAAGACTGGTATCGACCGTTTCGTGCAGCAGCTAGGCACGTCCAAGTGCTGCGCAAATCGTGACTAGGTGCTGCCCAAATCATGACCGAGCTGCTGCCCAAGTTAGTCTAAAAGGCTGCCCATGTTCGACCCAAGTATTCTCAAGTTCGGTCAAAGTTCGCCCAAAATCAAATAAAGTATCTAGTTTATTCACAGAAAACTTTATTGAATAAAGTTAAATAGTGCAGTGCAGATGACAAAATGAATCTTTTAACCACTCAGTCAGGGTGCAGGATCATACACCAAGTATTCAAACTAACCTTCATTTGGCATCTTTCATTCCAATGGCACATGGCACAAAACACCTCGGGGAGGGAATTCTAAGAAAAAAACAGAAATTTGTATACTCAAAAAGTTGTAGTTATTTCAAAACTTTAAGTTATTGGATAGTACTCATTCAACACCCTCTTAAATTACCATCGTTTAGGAAATATCAGTGTTGCAATTCAACATTAAATTTGTTCTTACTCCCTGGTCATGCTACATCTGCTTCACATTTCTTACACTCACTAAATTCCTCCCATAAGTAACCGTGAATCCCTTCATAATTTAGGTCACGAGAGAGATCGAGAAGAAGCAAGAAAATAATATCGAGTATGAACCAATTACCTTTTTGCCTCATATCGCCCCGTGTAAGCCCATTCTCTACGTTGGGATCTTCTACCACCTCCCGTTCCCCTTTGCATCTTTTAATACCCACCTTGCTCATTATTCCCGGCTGCTTGATATCCATATCCACCTTGTTAGCCAAAATGCCAAAATTTGAATATGAAACCAACAAGTTATAGAGCAATAAACGAAAGAAAGATCGTATAGATACAGACAAGCACTAAACATAAGCAGTGTGGAACTGGAAATATAAATATCGAGTATGTAAAACAATAATAAACTAATAAATCAAACCGATGCATGTACGAAGTACAATTTTCTTAAACAAATTTGTCCCCTCCGAATGTATTACAAGGATCAGGACGGACAACTGTTTCTCAGGATACAACAATAAATCATGCAACAACTTAGTACGAAGTAACTGCATCGGTGAACTGAAAACGTACATTCATTTTATCACCAAAAATTAACCAAATGAAAATTTAATAATATGAAATGCAAAAGAATTCTTAAGTAAGATCTTGATTGTGTATGTAAAATATATTTTATATATGAATTGGAGAAATAGACACACTATTTATAGGCTTCAAAATGCAAACCAAAAGTCATGCAAGATTAATTAGCTTAATTAATCTTGCAATTAACTCAAGAATATGAAGAACCAAAAGTCTTCAATTAACTCAAGAATGTGTAAAGTCAAAATATACTTCCACAATTACGAGCCACAATTAACTCAAGAATATGGATATTCAAAAGACACTCTCATGTTCATGAGCCATATTTTTCATTCAAACTTTAAATTTAATTCAAATTTCCAACAATCCTAAGATGAATGAAATTTGATACTAATATCGGTGAAAAAGTTCTACAGTTGAATCTTGAATAGAATAGGTAGGTGTTATCCTTTGAACATTCTCTTATGAAATATATTTGCTTTACTAGCAGGTCAGTAGACATGATGTCCTTGAATTGTTCTGTCGTTTTTGTAAATTAAGATATACTTCAAACAAAAATCTCCCAGATACAATTTTGTTCTCATGATTGTGTTCGTTTTTGGCCATGAACATACGTCTGGTTCTGATAGACGGTCTAGAATTGAGCCTAACAATTCCTTCAAAGCGGCCCCACTTTTCTCTCAGATAGGTGATTCTTATTGCTTCTCATTAGAATCTTATTGCTTCTCAACGTTCATTTTTTTTTATAATAGGAATGTACTAGGGATAAATTCCACAGTGATCCACCAAATCAGCGCAATTAGGTTGTCTCATTGAACCTAGTTCTTGGGATCTCAAGTCAGCATAAGTTGAGTTTCCTTCGCACCAATTTATTCTATAAGCTTAAGCCTCATTCCCCTTGACGATTTCACAACTAACTCTTTATTTTATCCTTTGGTTAGCGGATCCGCTATATTATCCTTTGACTTTACGTAGTCAACAGAGATAACTCATGTTGAGAGTATTTGTTTAATGATATTTTGTCTAAGACGTATATGCCTAGACTTACCATTATACATATTGTTTTGTGTCCTTTCAATCGCAGATTGGCTATCACAATGCATACTTATGATCAGCATAGGTTTTTCCCATCTTGGAACATCTTATAAGATTTGATGCAGCCATTCAGCCTCTTCAGCACATTTGTCAAGAGCTATAAACTCAGATTCTTGGATCTGGCTATTATAGCTATAAACTCAGATTCAATAAAGAAAGTGCAGGCGGTAATGGAAGAGGAGCAGGAAGAAATTGTTTTAATTCTCTAGAATCCTGGGAGAAACACCAAAGTTTCCCATGACCTGGAGTCATCCACTCGGGCTCAATTAATAGCTTTTTTGCATAAGAATGTAGATATTTTTGCGTGGTCCCCTTTAGAGTTAGAGAGATCTCGGCTCATACAATTGAGCATAAACTGAACACCCTCCCAAGTTCTCTATCACTGGTGCAAAAGAAAAGATATTTCGGACCAGAGAAAGACATGGTAATAGCATAGCAAGTAGAAGAACTTTTGAAAGCTGGCCAAGTCCGAGAAATCCAATTCTCAACTCGCCTATCAAATATGGTCCCAATCCAAAAAACTACAGACAAGTGGAGAATGTGCGTGAATTTCAGTGATCTGAACAAATCCGGTCCCAAAGACTATTATCCTTTGCCTCGGATCGGTTAGCTGGTCAATTTCACCTTAGGTTATGAGTTACTATGTTTTATGGATGCCTACCAAGGATATCATCAAATCCCCTTGGCTCGGGAAGATCATGACAAGGTTGGTTTTATAACCTTTGGTGGTACATATGGTTATACAGTGATGTCGTTTGGTTTGAAAAATACAAGAGCCATTTATCAACGGTTGATGGATAAAATTTTCGAGAAACGGCCAGGAAGGAATGTCAAGGTGTATGTTGATGACATTTTGATCAAGTCTAAGGAGAAATCAAGCTTTATCCTATATCTTGAAAAATTTTCTCAACTCTCATGAAGTATGAGGTCAAGTTGAATCCATTAAAATGTATTTTTGGAGTCAAGAGTGGCAAATTTATTGGCTTTATAGTAACCGAGAGAGGAATTGAAGTCAACTCGGAGAAGGTGAAGGCTATCTTGGAGATGGTTTCTCCCAAAACTGTCAAAGTGGTACGAAAGCTAACGGGCAGAATTGCAGCTCTGTCCCGGTTCTTATCAAGATCAGTACATCGAAGTTATTCTTTCTTTCAGATATTGAGGAAAGCACAAAGATTTGGATGAGATGATAAAATTGAGCAAGCATTTGAAGATTTAAAAAATCATCTAGCTGGGTTGCCCATCTTGGTTAAACCCGAGCTGAGAGAAAAATTGCTAATCTACTTGTCTTCTTCTGAATACGCCGTAAGCTCGATCCTTATCTAAGAAGAAGGAGTTAACCATAAATCAGTGTATTATGTAAGTCATGCACTCAGAGGACCCGAGTTGAGGTATACTGAGCTCAAGAAGGTGGCTTTGGCATTGATCATAACTGCAAGAAATTTGGGACCCTACTTCCTGTCTCATCCTATCTATCATTGTCCTCACCAACAGTTCATTGGAAAGAATCATGAACAATCCAGATATCTCGGGGAGGTTGGTAAAATGGACAATAGAACTCGGAGAGCATGATATCACGTATCAACCAAAGACTGCAATAAAAGCTCAAGCTTTGTCAGATTTCTTGATCGAGATGACAAAGCCCAAGCTGGAAAAAGTGTGGAGAGTGTTTGTGGAAGGTGCTGCAAGCATGGAAGGAAGCGGGGTGGTCGGAATCGTTTCGCTTTCTCCAACTGGCGAGAAAATAAAAATTGCAGTCAGATTAGATTTTCGGGCCTCGAATAATGAGGCGGAGTATGAGTCGGTTGTGATCGGCATGAGAGCTACCCAAGAAGCTAGAGCTGCCCTGATCATTATTTACGTAGACTCTCAGTTGGATATTCAGCAGGTAAAAGTTTCCTATGAAGTCCAGGAAGAAAGATTTAAAAAATACTTAAAAGTCATTCAGAAACTATCGGAAAGTTTTACCAATTGGAGCACAGAGCAGATTCCCAGGGAGGAAAATGTGGAAGCCGATGCACTCGCCAAAATGATATATTCCTTAACAGGAGAGAGTAGCAGGGATGTTATTTATCACACCAAACTGGTACAGACCATAGACACCAGTCTAGTAGTCTCCTAGGAAGACTCATGGAAGACACATCTGCTCAAGTACATTTTCACGAACCAATTACCAGAGGACCCTAAACAAGCTCAGACAATTAAGAAGCAATGCTCTGCTTTAGTATCATTAATGGAGTGTTGTACCGACGGTCGTTCTAGGGCACAATGCTCAAGTGTTTAGCTGGGGAAGAAGCTGGGTATGTATTAAGAGAAATTCACGAAAGGTGCCGTGGGGACCATCTCGGGACCATAGCACTCACTTGGAAAGCACTGTTGGCTGGATTCAGGTGGCCTACTATGTGTACAGATGCCTTGGATATGGTCCGATCTTGTGAGAGATGTCAGCGGCATGGCAATTTCCGTCACAGCCCGGCCTCATCTATGAAGCCTGTTCGAATATCCTGCTCGTTTGATCAGTGGGGTCTGGATATTGTGGGACTCTTCTTGTAGCTAGGGAACATAATAAGTTCATGTTAGTGGCAGTCGATCATTTCTCCAAATGGGTGGAGGCTGAGTCCCTTTCCAGAATCACAGAAGATGAGGAACTCAAGTTTTTATGGAAAACTTAGTCTACTGATTCGGGCTACCAACAAAGTTGATATCTGATAATGGCCGCCAGTTCCAAGGCCGAAGAATTATAGTTTGGTGTGAAGAAATGAAGATTACCCAGTCATTTACTTCAGTCGCCTACCCACAAGCAAATGGACATAATGAAGTCACTAATAGAACGCTTCCGATTATCTCATGGGTTTACCGAACTACCCCTAGGGCTGCATAGGGGAAACTCTTTTTAGCTTGGTGTACGGATCTGAAGCTATCATACCTGCTGAAATCGAGCAGACATCAGCACGAGTCGAGGCTTATTCGGAGGAAAACCATACATCCCGAGCTCAAGAGTTAGAATTAGTGGAAGAAAAGAGAGAGATATGTCATCCGGATGGAAGCATATCGCAGTCGAGTCATGCGAGCATATAACCAGCGAGTCTGACCTTGGGATTTCAAGTTGATGATATTGTCCTCGAAAAATACAATTCGATTAGATATGTTTGTAAATTAGAAGCCCGATGAGAAAGACCTTATAAAGTCATTCGAAAAGTTAGTTCAGGGGCGTTATATTTGGAAGATGGTCAGGATCGGTCTTTGAAAAGACCTTGAAATGCTTTTCACTTAATAAGTATTATGCTTGAATTATACTAATTATCAGAATACTAATGGAATTATCTCTGTATTTCAAATTATGTGCAAAAATTATATCTAAATCCGGGAGACATGAGACCCTGGCCCAGTATTTTATTTAAACATGGGAGGCATGAGGCCCCGATATTTATTCTAAACCTGAGAAGCATGAGGCCCCAATATTTTATCTAATCGGGTGGTGTGAAGTCCCGATTACTTCCTTACACTTAGGAATATTTTAAGATCTACAAACCTACGGTTAGTTTATGTTAAAACAAGCATTCCGAGGCTCGGGTACTTCTTGATACTTAGAATTTTTTTTTAAAAAAGAAGTGATTATTTCTGTTTTCTCTGCTTATCCAAGAAGAAAGGAATAGTTAAAAATGACAATATTATTAAAACAAGGGGAAAGTAGAAAGGATCGGAGGCTGGAAAAGCATATTAAAAGAAAATTATTACAAGCTTATTCTACACGAGCTGGACTTTCATACCCACCGGTTTCTTTCTCTGCTACCTCCTCACCTTTCTTCGGAAGAGAATAGATGGCTTGATCAAAGTCAGGGAAGCTTTCCCTATTTTTCGGAATAAGCCCAGCCTCCGCGAACTCCTCTTGGCAGTTATCTAAGCCGGTCCTGAAGAATGTGTAAGATCTGTCTTCTATGGCTTCTTGAACTCACCTGAGCAAAGTAAGGCAGCTCGCTATTTTTCCTAGGTTTGGCGGTAGGCAGCCAAGGTAGATTTAGCTTCAGCAGCTCGGACCCTTTCAACATTGAGCTCCTCGACCAAAGATTGGGCCCGTGCTTCCGAAGTCTAGAGCTAGGCCTTTAGAGTTTCAGCCCGTACATTGATATCTTTAGCTTTTATCCGAGCCAGCCGAAGTTCTCATGGGCCACCTCCAGTTGCTGATAACTTGCCTCTAAGGTAGTCCTCAGGCCGATCACTCACTACTACAATAAAGGCAAAAGACAACGGTTAAAAACCGTTGTTGTAGGTCAAATAAAATCGTTGTTAAAAGCCCTGTGGTTAAAGGGTGTGCTCAAAGACAACGGTGACAAACCGTTGTCGTAGACGTCTAAAGACGACGGTGAAAAACCGTTGTCGTAGAGATATAAAACCGTTGTTAAAGGTCCTGTGGTTAAAGCATTCGCTAAAAGACAACTGAAGGTGTAGGTACAATTTACGACGGTTTTAAAACAACCGTCGCAAATAAATTCGCGACTGATATCATCGTGAACCGTCGCTAATATTAGCGACGGTCGTAATTAAAACGGTCGCTAATCAGCGACGGTTTAATACACTGTCGCTAATTTTAGCGACGGTATTTAAACTTCGTCGCTAATTTTAGCGACGGTTCTGTATGTTTTCCGTCGCTAATTTTTTCAGCAAAATAAAAAAATTCACTTTTAATATTTTAATAAAGATACAAAAAAACTCACAATCTAATATGCTGATTATATTCTTGATTTACCGTCGAAAATACTATATTCTTGATTTTAAAAATTTATTAAACTTTGAAGAGAAAATCGAAACTAAAATTGTATAAGCGAGAAAAATTTTAAGTGTTGTGAAGTAGTATGGTAGAAAATGGACCGAGGGTGGGGATATTTATAGACAGTTTGCGACAGTTTTGATTTTAACCGTCGCAAATAGCGACGGTTATTTTTTTAACTGTCGCCGATTTAAAATTAGCGACGCTTTTACAAGAACCGTCGCTATATTTAGCAACGGTTATCAATAACCGTCCCTAAATATAGCGACGGTTAAGTACAAACGGTCGCTAATTATAGATCGGCGACGGTATTACCACAACTGTCGCTAAATTTAGCGACACTTTTTATAAAACCGTCGCTGTATTTACATGGGCGACGGTTTTGCTTAAAACCGTCGCTAAATTTTGCGACGGTTAACCGTCGCAAAATTTAGCGACAGTTATACTTTAACCGTCGCAAAATTTAAATTAGTGACGGTATAGTATAACCGTCGCTAATTTTAGCGACAGATTTTACTTAAACGGTCGCAAAATGTAATTTTGTAAACAAATTTATAGAAAAAACATTTGAAAGACAACAGTTGTTTACAAACCGTTGTCGTAGCTTGAAGAAAAACGCTAATAGACAAAAGTTTAAAAACCGTTGTCGTAGCCCAAAAAAAAACGCTCATAGACAACGGTTTTTAAACCGTTGTCGTAGCCCAAAAAAAAACGCTCATCGACAACGGTTTTTAAAAACCGTTGTTGTAGATATATCAAAGACAACGGTTTTAAAGAAACTGTTGTCTTTGAGCGGATTTTTTAGGCTACGACAACGGTTTTTGTTAAAACCGTTGTTAAAAGTAAAAAGACAACGGTTTTTAAAAATTGTTGTCTTTGATGTGTTGTTAAAAACGATTTTTCTTGTAGTGACTACCTCTTCGTGCAGGCTCCGGGCTCGCTCCAGCTCACCTTGGACTTGTCGATGGAGCTCATTGGCAACCCAAGCTCGGTTGGCCTCTTTCTTTGCTAGAAAAGCAACCTCCTTGTAGGTCGCTATCAACATTTGGAGGCCCTGCACAAGGATGATGAATAAGAAAACTACAACTATTGAAAAACAAAAGAAAAGAGGGAATGGGTTTGGAGAAGGGTACTTACTGAAAGAGTCCGATAGGTCCCCTTGAATAACTTTTGGTTAGGAGACAGGCTCCGCAGATGAGTTTCTTCAGCAAGGGAAAATAAGGCCTTGACAAGCTTAACCCAGGCTAAAGAAACCCCATCCAGGAAGAGGTTACCCCAAAGTCCTTGGATGCTGGGTTGGCAGGACTTGGTGGGAATGCTGGTTGAGGACGAGGGAACGTAGTGAACCGCCACGGAAGAACTTTGGCCCCCCTCCTCCGCATCGCTTAGTAGGACTGGCTCGGGGGTGGACATCGCTTTTGCTTCCTCCGAACAAGGGGAAGGTGATCTACAGAGTCCTCGGGAGAGCTAGGGCGCTCTGTCCCTTCTTTTTCGTGGCCCTCCGCCTTGACTTCATCAGCCAGCTTACCCTAGGAGGCTTGATTCTCAGCTGCACGTAGATCGGGCTTCTACAACTGTCTATTGGACCAAAGCTTACTCTTCCAGAATCGCTTTCTGGGTAGCCCTTTTCTTTTCTTTTGCCGCCTTCTCAGTAGCACGCCTCCTGACAAACACTTCTTGCATTTTCGAGTTATCTGCAAATAACGCTTCCTGGCAAAGAATTCTTGCATTTTCGAGTTATCTGCCAAAAAAAAAGTGGGGAAAGAAAGAAATATGAAATAGCAATATGGGAAAAGAGAAATGTAAGAAGTACGGAAAGAAAGAGGAGAATTACCGGGTTGAGCGCCCGAATAAGCTAGTTCATCAATCACCCTATCTATAGGGTCCTCAGCCCGGGCACTCAACACATAGGCCACTAAATTTTCCTCGGTTATAAGGAGGGAAGATGAAAACTTTTTCCCATCCACGAGTTCTTGGCTCCGAGTATAAGGCTCCTGAATTTGTAGGCTCGAGGAAGTTCGAGTGGGAAGGCAAGACAAGAAGCTAGTCAAGCACTGCGGAAGGGAGGGGAGGGTGATATAAAATAATCTGCCTTTCCATCCCTTCAAAGAAGAGGGGATATCAACAAGAATCTGACTCTTCAACCAGGCAGACAGGGAAAAGGCATTATCTCCAAACCGACATACAAAGAAGTAGTGGAAAATAAGTGGGTTAATGAGGAGATTATGCATTTTGAAGATAATATAGGCCGAAGCCATTATCCGAAAGAAATTGGGGTGAAGTTGGTTTAGAGACCCTGAGGAATAAGCCACCTCAACGTAGAAAGAGGGAAGGGGGAATCTAAGACCACTAAGAACCTGATCCCAGAAGAAAGTAAAGAAACCATCGGGGGCTGATCAGCCTTGTCATAGGGTCTAGGAATCAAGATTTGGTAGGAAGAAGGGATAGACCCGAGGACCTTAAGTTCCTCGTCGGCCCCTAGGCACAAGGTACTCCCCATGGAAGAAACTAGGCGATACACATGACATCGGGTTGAGAAGAACTGAGGGCGTGGGCCTTACCCTTCCCTTCTTCAAAGCTCGGGAAGGAGACGGGCTCTTAGCTGAGCCCGGGTAGTGAGAGCTCGAGTAGTATAACTAGTAGGCAATGCTCCATGTTATGGTTATCCACCCAAGAACCCCGGTACAGGTGTCATCTCCGAGTTCACAGGTACGAGGAGCCATGTCTTGATCATCATTGACAGGTCTTTCAGCGCGTAGGAGTGATTTGACTATGCTGGAAGTAGTATAATCTATCATATTTGGCAGTGTCAGGGAGCAGGGCATGGACGCCTATCTCACCATGAGCAGCAATTGGGCACTAAAAACAAAGTCATCATTGACTTTTCTCCTATAAATATCAGATTTGCTTGACATTAATTCATTTTGATATACTTGCAAAAAACACGCATATTCTCTATACATTCTCCTGGTATAAAACATTTGACTCACTTGAGCGTCGAAGTGGCTATGCCAGGGAATCTTCCGGCGCCCCAACCCGATCCGGTGTAATTGCCCACCAAACTCATACCTAATTCACCCGGACTTCATCACTATAAGTTGACTAGAGGCAAGTGATTTTTCCTAGTTATTCATTGTACACTATCTCAAATTTTACAGTAGGATTCTTTCTCTCTGGCTGCCATGGATGTATGTTTACGAACCGAACCATTTAAAAGATTTATGTTGCAGTATTTTTTATTAAGCGTTTGTTTACTTTTTGCGTTGTGATTCCTTGAGAGATAATACGTGAATAATCAACAAATTCAATATACAAAATCATCGTGGACAGAAATATTGAGAGTTATCTGGGTTTAGGTTGATCTTTCTTGAGGGAAACTTTTGTAGCCTCACGTCAAAATTCGTATCAGAAATTATCCTGCAAGCAATACACTCAGATAAGTTGATCTCAACCAACCCATTTGGTCTTAAAAATGATAGTCACTCAGGCAAATTTAACCAAAATATGATCAGACAATAAATCAGTATGCATATTATATATTGAATTCTGAAATGATCACCATTTATAAATGGAATCACATTAATAAAATAGTCATTTTTTTTATATTTAATCGTTAGAGCTTTACATTCCCTATGATAAACTCGGTACTGGATCCCCGACTCATTTTATACCCATAGTCGTGACTTTTGAAGTAGACACCTTCAAGTGAGAATTATTTACTATTTATTATTTTTTTTGCTTTCACGTACATGCATGTGGAAGGAAGGATGAACATATTTGAGTTGTCTCGGGTTAATTGTTCAGCTTTATTAAGCAAAAATTTGCATTTTATGGGGTTATGACTTATTATCCAAATTGATTATTTAGCTCATTTAAAAGATTATCGTGATCTTGGTTTTATTATTTATGTGAGCCCTTTTTTAAAACCATTAAGATTAAATTAGGCCTACATAGGGCTCAAGCCCACAAAACCCTTCAAACAGTCTATAAATAAATAACACTTTCTCATTTTTCATTCAAGTGCTCTTATTTCCGAGGAATATTCTTCTGGTAATTACTAACTTAAATGTCGGAAATTTTGTGTTACGGTGTCTATGACATTTGTTTGAGACGAAGATAAACAACCCACAAAGTTTATTCTTTGGATTCATTAGAATATTTGTCGATCAACTGGGTTAAATCTTTTAACGATATCTTAAATTTAGTGTTGACTAAGCATCTGAATCATTCTAAATGCGGTGATATTATCTGTTAAGATTGGTGGAGGTGCTTAAAAGGGTGAATAAACACCTCACAAAATTTTCTTCTTTAGACTTTGTGTATCTCAATTGTTGCTAAGAGTCAAGATTAAATCTCAAACTTCTGAGTACAACAAACAACTTTATCAAATAGTAGTGAGAAAACAGCCCAACCGAACTCAGTGAACCAAATATTATCAAAATCGGCAAACCAAAGTTAGTAGACAGATATATTAAATGAAGTGCTGAAGAGAAATAACACATAGAATCGCTTATGAAATTTCGAAGTACAAAACTCTTATACGTCTTCCGATCGCTTCTTATTTTTCTAGAAGAATTTCACTAAAAGACTTTGATAATTACAAAAAATGCAACTACCTATTTCAGCAGGACTTACCGATCGCCTAATTGAAACTCTTAGTATACAATTTTCACAGCTAAAACAAATGCACAAAATAACTCTTTCCGCTGGTTACAAAAAATCACACTTTAAATTATATAGAGACTGATACACTTGTGAGATAAAAAAAAAATCACATAAGATCCTTCAAAAAGAACATATAAGAATTTATGTATGTGTTTGAAAATATATCAACAGAGCTTGATATTCATTGTAAATCTCAAATAGATTAAAGATACATGCAGTTCCCAGAATAATATATGAGTCTTGAATTGACCTTATATAGAATAATTACAACATTCAGATTTGAACTACTATAAATTGGTAGTACTCAGCTCATAACATAAATAATACTTGATGACACATGCATTTTGTCTTTTTCCCAATATAAAATACGAAAATTAATGTTCGGAGTAATGATATAGCACAGTCACAATAAATTTATTTTTATGCCCAACACTTTATCTGAATTATATGATTTGTTGATTATTGAGTCTATCCAAATAAGAAAATATTCGGAGTTCAGCCGACACAAAGGTTCAGTAGGGACAAAATATTTTAAGTTCATTTTTTGCGAAGGCTCCCTAAAACTGAAATGGGCTGACCTATATGAATAATATGAGGTCTTCTAAATCATCACAAAAGGTCTTCTGATATTCTTCTGCTGAATTTACTTGTTTGTTGAGTTGTAATACTTAGTATTTTCTGTTCGCAGCACACCACCAAAATTTATAATTATCCAAGAATTTCTCTTTTTTTTGGTGATGTCAAAACTCATCAAATAATACCTTCAAATATCTTTTATATAAATAAAAAATATTGATGTGACGTAAGAAATTATAAGTAATTGAAAGGTTCTGGTACTGTATGAACGCCTCGAGCTTCTACCGGAAAAATTCTATGTCTTCATCTTTGTCTCTAGCATTTGAACTTTCAGGCCTTTATTTTCTTTTTTTTTTTTTTTGCATCAGACTCCTTAATAAATTCAACTTGTTTATATATTTGTGCAGTAAAGGAGGCTTATACATTATCCATCTCTTCATATAGTTCTTGACGACTCTTATGTTGATTTTTGGTCGATTTGAATGGATTCATGATAACATAGGCATAAAAGTCAATCAAGCTCGCTTTAAGTTGCAGGAAAGAGTGACGGAGTGAGAAATTCATTATGAAGAGTATCCACATGCTTGAGAATTTTATATTTGAAATATTTTAAGGAAGCCAAGCCGTGAGTTTGATCATACCTGACTTCTCTAACCATGGCTTCTAGAGGATTACCATGACATTCAATGTCAGCTAATTGAGATTTCAGGGGAGGAGGCTCAGATTTGGGAGAAGAGACTACTTGACATTTTTTGCCGAACAGCATTCGCTCGAGTTGCGTGAGCTTCAAAATTTTTTTTCGAGGGAACAAAGATGTTATTAGGGTCTTCGAGGATTAAAGGTGCAGGAGCACTGACCAAATAAGGTCAGTAGATGGTTGAGGGATTTCTGCTAGTGTGACGAAGGATTGAATATAATATGGTTGCTGAATGAATTATTCTATTGCAACAGCTTCATAAACAACTTCGTGTTTGAACATAGTAAGAGGGTGAGAAGCGGGATGTCCTGAAGTTCTTGAATATCCTGTCGATGAGCTTCGGAAAAGATAGTAAGTTTAATAATTGAAGTTGTTTGCATTTGGGCTTCCGGAGGAGGAACTTGATCTACAGAAACATGGACTTGATGAGTAGTAGCAAGAATATCATCAGAAGAGGTTAAAGACATTCGGTATATGGAATCCACTGCATCTTCACATACACGAGAGAGTAGGACTGTTGATGTTGAGCAGGAGAAGGTCCAAGCATCGGTGAAGGCGTAGGAGTACTAGATGCAGTGTCCCTGGGAGGAGACTTTGAAACTTTTGCAACTGAAGTTTCTTGAATATCTTGAGGAAGAGAAGTTGTAAAAGCCATTTTGGAATCAAATTAAACTTCCACTACTGTGACTCCCATAACCAAAGTAATGAGATCATTGCTGCTAAGTTGTTGGATAATTGCAGCATCATGATAAGCCGTTGGACTCTAGAAGTCATAGTTGGCTTGAGGAGCTTTCAAAGCTTCCCAGAGCTTGGTGACCTTAAATTTTTCAATGACATATGCTCATCTAGTAATGGTCTTGACTACAATGTTTGTCCTTGCATGTGTAATGACCATTTCTTCAAGTTTCACGACCTTAAAAAAATTTCTTCTTTTCAAAAACAACAAACATCATGATTGTTCCCATTTTAACCCATTCATAAGAGAAGCCTATTTCTTGGTTGCATAGGCTTCCATTTCATCCATGTGTAAATCAATATGCGTTTGCATAGAGGATTTGTGTAAGGTTCAAAATACGATAACGTAATCCACCTGCATTCAAATATAGGAAAATGATAAAACTCCTAATTAAATTACTTTAATTGCATTAAATGTATGTCTAAAAGCATGTTTATATGTTTAAGTAGAAAGTTTTATCTGATTGCTTAAAATAGGGCTTTTAGCATTTTTCGATGCTTGAACGAGAAACGAAGACTAGGGACTGGTTAAGGAAAATGTTTTTATTAAATAATTATTTTTAATTATTTAATATATGATGTAATTAATATGTGATTTTCGAAAAATAGTGATTTTAGGATATTTTTAACTGGTAATCGATTTTTGGCAAAGTTAAGAACTTTTGAAGGCTCGGGTAATATTTTTGAAAACTTATAAAAAAAAAATATTTTACGTACGCGTCTTTGGGACTAATGAGCCTGTTTTAGTAGGATTTTGGGCCAGGATCACTACCATTTAATATTTTAAAAAATTTGGCCCATTCTTCCATTTATTTTTGCATCATCTTCTACACGCTCAAAACCCTAGTTTTCTTCCCTAATCCCTCACGACAGCACACACACGAATTACAACAGGATTTTGCCTCGATTTTTCAAGGAGATTTCATAAGGAACGTCGTCTCTTCCCTCCGGTGTTTGCCTCTCGCATCGTTTGTTTGATTGTTCGAGCGTAAAGACGCAAAGACATGCCCTATACTTTCGTTTTCTCATCATTCACACCATAATACGTATTTTCAAATGATCTTGCATGGTTTACGATAGGTCTAATGTTTTATTTACGTTTTGATCGGTTATGCATGGAAAACATTTTTTTCTTCTTTTGAGGCTCACGTTTTTGCAGGGTTGAAGAAGATGCCAGGTTCGGTGATTAGGGGCTCGATTTTATAGCAGGTTGAAGGTGTTTTAGGTGCAAGGAATAGATCAAGAACGGGTTTTGTAGAAGGCAGATTGTAGCAAGCATTTGTCACGCATTTTAAAGCCTTGAGACTCTAGGCCAAAACGGACAATTTCACAAGTGGACTGAACTATTACATTTGGTATCAGTTTCACAAGTGGGATAAACTGTTATATTTGGTATCAGAGCGACTCAGTGTGGGTTACGATGGTGTGGCAAACCTCAGCAAGGACGTTGAGTCTTGAAAGGGGGGAGGGGGGGTGAAGGCCCTTAGGAGAAATCCCACATTGCCAAACCACGGGAGAGATGCTAGACATCTAAACGAACGTGTAGTAATATCTTGTGACGCGTTTTAAATCCGTGAGGCCCTGGGACAAAGCATACAATTTCAAAAATTGGATAGGCCGTTACATTTCGTATTAGAACTACTTCAAGTTGGTTTGGGATGTTGGGGCAAGTCTCAGCGAAGACGCTGAGTCCTAAAGGGGGTGGGGGTGGGGTTGAAGGCCCTTAGGTTAAATATCACATCTTCAAACCACGGGAGAGATGCTGGGCATTTAAATGAACGCGTAGCAACCCATTGTGATGCGTTTTAAAGCCGTGAGTCCTTTCGACGAATCTGTTTTAAGAAAACTGTACTTGCTACAAGTTTTGATTTGGTTTTGTTCTTACATACAATATACTCATAATGGTATACTTATTCCGTTATTGCCTTGTCTTTACTAATGTAATCCAATCTGTGCACGACAAGAGAGGTTGGCAGTGGTTGACCAAACATGTAACATTGTAATTTTACACATCCAAATCTAGCACCAGTGAATTTTTTCTTAGCCTCTCATTTTCAATTCAAGAAATTTTCAAAATCTAATTTTCAGGCCGAAAGTCACATAAAGCTACGAAATTCGATCGATGAAGTCCGACAATAATTTCTTAACCTTGCAGCTGATGTTATTGAAATCCCAAACAACCGGATTGTCCAAATAAAAACCTTAATTTTCTTTTAATATCATTTTTCATGTGTCTAGGTACATCGACATTAAACTAAACATTTTACGATTCTCCTCTGAGTCTGTCAACTTAGTTGCAAAATTCGTGAATTTTGTTTCAGCTTCATAACGAGGGAGTTTATTTTACAATTTTCTCACCCTTACTTTCTCTCATCACCATCATCCTAGTAATCTGAAAACTAATGCAGCCAACTGCAGAAATATTCACTAATAGGTCTATGCGCCAGAAATGCTTATATTCCTCATCTACTTTTCCGACGAATAATTCTATTAGCATATCCGTATACCCATGATCCACATCATTAAGTTGTGTGATCCGTAAAACTATCATTGCCACGAGATTAATTCCTAGAGATAAGAGACTAGCACGCCCTTTCAAACAGTGAATTAATCTCACGGCACCCACCATCGTCAGTACAAACAATACTATATCCAATACCATTAATGCTACCTTCGATGCAAACCCTTTCCATGAACCACTATATAAACATCTGTGAAAATTTGTTCCTAGATATGTAGGTAAAATAGTATCAAGTAGAGATATTATTGCACCAATGATCAACAAAAAGAAGTTATATCCATCGCAATAAAAAAAAAAAAAATCTTAGGTCGACATATTTGTTCAATGAGAATGTCATCAGCAATGACATAATTACTTACAAAACAAATTGGACATAATTAAATATCTTATAATTTGACATATCACATGGGTCAAAGGTTGGTTCGTTGCCGTTTTCTGCATAAAAACATAAAATCATTACAAATATCATGACAAACAAGAAAACGATAAAATAATTTATGAAATTTTTATAATCGTTTCTATATCGCATTGTCACACTCCATCACTAAGAACTACACTATCATGGACATTATCATTGTTGCTACACTCCCATTTGTGAAATTGTCCGCTTTGGTCCGGGGCTCACGGCTTTAATACACGTCACAATGGTTGTTACACTCTCATTTAAATGTCCAACATCTCTCCCGTGGTTTGGCGATGTGCGATTTCGCCTAAGGGCCTTCACCCTCTTAGGCGAAATCTCACATCGTCAAACCACGGGAGAGATGCTAGGGAATTAAATGAGCGCGTAGCAACCTATTGCGATGCGTTTTAAAGTCGTGAGACCCTTCGACGAATATGTTTTAAGAAAATTGTACTTATTACAATCTTCGGTTTGGTTTTGTTCGTACATACACAATACTCATAATTGTATACTTATTTCGTTTACTGCCTTGTCTTTACTAATGTAATCCAATCTGTGCACGACAAGAGAGGTTGGCAGTGGTTGACCAAACATGTAACATTGTAATTTTACACATCCAAATTTAGCACCAGTGAATTTATTCTTAGCCTCTCATTTTAATTTCAAGAAACTTTCAAAATCAAAGTTTTATGTCAAAAATCACATAAAGCTACGAACTTCGATCGATTAAGTCTGACAGTAATTTCTTAACCTTGCAGCTGATGATATTGGAATCCCCAACAACCAGATTGTCCAAATAACAACCTTAATTTTCTCTTAATATCATTTTAAATGTGTCTAGGTACATCGACATTAAACTAAACATTTTACGATTCTCCTCTGAGTCTGTCAACTTAGTTGCAAAATTCATGAATTTTGTTTCAACTTCATAATGATGGAGTTTATTTTACATTTTTCTCACCCTTACTTTCTCTCATCACCATCATCCTAGTAATCCGAAAACTAATCCAGCCAAGTGCAGAAATATTCCCTAGTAGGTCTATGGGCCAGAAATGCTTATACTCCTCATCTATTTTTTCGACGAATAATTCTATTAGCATATCTGTATACCCATGATCCACATCATTAAGTTTCTTGATCCGTAAAACTATCATTGCCGCGAGATTAATTCCTAAAGATAAGAGACTAGCACGCCCTTTCAAACAGCGAATTATTCTCACGGCACCCACTTTCGTCAGTACAAACAATACTATATCCAATACCATTAGTGCTACCCTTGATGCAAATCCTTTCCATGAACCACTATATAAACGTCTGTGAAAATTTATTCCTATATATGTAGGTATATTATTGCACCAATAATCAGTAAAAAGAAGTTATATCCATCGCAATAAAAAAAATCTTAGGTCGACAAACTTGGTCAATGAGAATGTCATCAGCAGTGACATAATGACTTACAAAACAAATTGGACAAAATTAAATATCTTATAATTTGACATATCACATGGGTCAAAGGTTGGTTCGTTGTCGTTTTCTGCATAAAAACTTAAAATCATTACAAATATCATTATAAACAAGAAAACGATAAACTAATTTATGAAATTGTTATAATACTACCTATATCGTGTTGCCTTACTCCATCACTAAGTACTACACTATCATTGACATTATATTGTTGTTCTCATCATCATCGACATCGATTTCATCACAATTGACATTGTTGTTCTCATCATCCCTCTTTTGGGACTTAGCGTCATCGCTGAGGTTTTGCTCACTATCCCAAACTGATACAGAGTCGCTCTGATACCAAATGTAACGACCCAGCCCATTGTGAAATTTTCCGCTTTGACCCAAGCCTCACGGCTTTAAAACGTGTCACAAGGGGTTGGTACACACTCATTTAAATGTTCAACATCTCTCTCGTGGTTTGGTGATATTAGGATTTCTCCTGAGGGCATTCGAAATAAATCACACAATTTAACAAGTGGGCTGGATTGTTACATTTTGTATCAGAGAGACTCTGTGTGAGTTTGGGATGGTAGGGAAAACCTCAGCAAGGACGCTGAGTCCTGAAAAGGAGGGTGAAGGTTCTTTGGCAAAAATCCCATATCTCAAAACCACGGGAGATATGCTTGGCATTTAAATTGGAGTGTAGCAACCATTTGTGACGCATTTTAAAGCCATGAGGCTCTCGACCAAAACGGACAAATTAAAAAGTGGACTTAACTGTTACATTTGGTATCAATTTCACAAGTGAGCAAGGTTGTAATATTTGGTATCAATGGGACTCTGTGTGGGTTTCGATGGTGTGGCAAACCTCAGCAAGGACACTGATTCTCGAAAGAAGGGGGTGAAGGCCCTTAGGAGAAATCCTACATCGCCAAACCACGAGAGAGATGCTAGAAATTTAAATGGGCGTGTAACAATCCCTTGTGACGCGTTTTAAAGCTATGAGGCCTTGGGCCAAATTGTACAATTTCACAAATGGGCTAGGTAATTACATTTGGTATTAGAACTATTCAAAAGGATTTGGGATGATGGGGCAAACCTCAGCGAGGACGCTGAGTCCTAAAAAAAGGAGGGTGTAGGTCCTTATTCGAAATCTCACATTGTCAAATCACGGGAGAGATGTTGGGTATTTAAATGGGCGCGTATAAACCACTTCTGACGCGTTTTAAAGCCGTGATGCCCTTCGACAAATCTGTTTTAAGAAAATTGTACTTGCTAAGAGTCTCGGTTTGGTTTTGTTCTTACATACACAATACTCATAATGGTATACTTATTCCTTTTAATGCCTTGTCTTTACTAATTTAATCCAATCTGTGCACGACAAGAGAGGATCGCAGTGGTTGACCAAACATGTGATATTGTAATTTTACACATCCAAATCTATCACAAGTGATTTTATTCTTAACCTCTCATTTTTAGTTCAAGAAACTTTCAAAATTAAATTTTCAGGCCAAAAGTCACATAAAGCTACGAACTTCGATCGATGAAGTCTGACAGTAATTTCTTAACCTTGCAGCTGATGATATTGAAATTCCCAACAACCAGATTGTCCAAATAATAACCTCAATCTTTTCTTAATATCGTTTTTAATGTGTCTATGTACATCGACATTAAACTAAAGATTTGACGATTCTCCTCTGAGTTTGTCAACCTTCGTTGCTAAATTCGTGAATTTTGCTTTAGCTTCATAATGAGGGAGTTTATTTTTATATTTTTCTCACCCTTACTTTCTTTCATCACCATCATTCCAGTAAGCCAGAAACTAATACAGAGAACTGCAAAAATATTCACTAGTAGGTCTATGCCCAGCAACCCTTTGTGACGTGTTTTAAACCATAAATCCTTGGGACAAAGCGGACAATTTCACAAGTTGGCTGGGCAGTTAGCAAACCTCAGTGTGAACACTGAGTCTCGAAAGGGGGGTGAAGGCCCTTACGTGGAATCCTAGGTCGCCAAACCACGAAAGAGATTATAGGCATTTAAATGGGCGTGTAGCAACCCCTTGTGACACTTTTTAAAGCCGTTTGGCTTTGCGCCAAAGCAGAAAATTTCACAAGTGGGTTGGACCGTTTGATTTGGTATCAATTTCACAAGTGGGCTGGGCTGTTACATTTGGTATCAAAACGACTCCGTGTGGGATTGGGATGGTGGGAAAAACTTCAGCGAGGACGCTGAGTCCCAAAAAGAAGGGTGAAGGCCCTTAGGTGAAATCGCGCATTGTCCTGTAGCAACCTCTTGTGACGCGTTTTAAAACCGTGATGCCCTGGGCTAAAGCGGACAATTTCACAAGTGGGCTAGATCGTTACAATCATTGACATCGATTTCATCACCATTGACATTGTCCTCATTTTAAATATCATTTATGTTATCATCGTTGTTTCCACAAATATTGATAATGCCATCATTGAAGTTCATCCATCGAATGGCAAGGAAAGAAGAAAGAACTAGTGCAAAACGTACTTGTTTCTCATCCTTGCGCCCCTGACTTCTTTGTCCTCGAAAGCCAATATCTCTAAGATCATAAAAACATAGCAAAATCAATCCAAGACTCATTAAAAAAAATCAACATCTAAGACCACACATCTCGTCTCGAAAAAAAAGAATTAGGTCGCTACATGAAATTTTAAGAAAAATAATTAGGTTCTTTACCTGTGGCAGTCATGGTCAGCATGGCGGTTGTCGTCGCAGCTCATTTTCAATCGACGTCGCCTGCAATTGTTGGTAATATTTTCAAGGGAGGAGGTGGTGCAGGTGGTCATGGAGGTAAAACAGTACCAAGTAGAGATCCTATTGCGCCTATGATCAACAAAAAGAAGTTACATCCATCGCCATAAAAACTCTTTAGATCGACATACTTGGTCAATGAGAATGTCATTAGCACTGACACAATGACTTACGAAACCAATTGGACAAAATGAAATATCTTATAAGTTGACATATCACATGAATCAAATGTTGGTCTGTTGCCGTTTTCTGCATAAAAACATAAAATCATTACAAATATCATGACAAACAAGAAAATGATAAAATAATTAAAGAAAATTTTTATAATCTTACCTATATCGCATTGTCGGACTCCAACACTGAGAACGACTCTATCATCGACATTATCGTTGTTTGTTCTCATCATCATTGACATCGATTTCTTCACCGTTGACATTGTTGTTCTCATCATCATTGACAATGATTTCATCACCATTAATATTATCATCATTGTTCTCATTATCATTGTAACGACCCAGGCCACTTGGAAATTGTCTGCTTTGGCCCAGGACCTCACGGCTTTAAAACGTGTTACAAAGGGTTGCTACATGTTCATTTAAATGCCCACCATCTTTCTTGTGGTTTGGCGATGTAGGATTTAGCCTAAGGGCCTTCACCCCTCATTCGGGACTCAGTGTCCTCACTAAGGTTTGTTCCACCATCCCAAACCCATATAGAGTCGCACTAATACCAAATGTAATGACCCAGTCCACTTGTGAAAATGTCCGCCTTGGCCCAGGGCCTCACGGCTTTAAAACGCGTCACAAGGAATTGCTACACGCCCATTTAAATTCTAAGCATCTTTCTCATGGTTTGGTTATATAGGATTTCGTCTAAGGGTCTCCACCCTCCCTTTCAGGACTCAGCGTCAACGCTGAAGTTTGCCCCACCATCCCAAACTCATATGGAGTCGCTCTGATACCAAACGTAACGGCCCAAAATCCAAGACCATGCATCTTTTCCCAAAAAATGAGGTTTTTACGTGAAAATTTCGAAAAAAAATTATTTCTAAAACAAAATGTCGCTGCATTAAATTTTACGAAAAACAATTAGGTCTCGTACCTTCGACGGTCACGGTCAGCGGAGCACTCGTCGCGACTCATTTTCAGGCAACATCGCTTGCAATTGTGGGTAAGCTTTGCGGGGGAGGAGGTAGCGGAGGCAAAATAGTACCAAGTATAGATCCTATTGCACCTATGATCAGAAAAAAGAAGTTATATCCATCGTCATTAAAAATTCTTAGGTCGACATACTTGGTCAATGAGAATGTCATTAGCACTGATACAATGACTTACAAAACCAATTGAACAAAATGAAATAAATTATAAGTTGACATATCGCATGGAACAAAGTTTGGTTCGTTGTCGTTTTCTGCATAAAAACATAAAATCATTACAAATATCATGACAAACAAGAAAATGATAAACTAATTTATGAAATTTTTATAATCTTACCTATATCGTGTTGTCGGAGTCCAGCATTGAGAAACGACTCTATCAAGGACATTATCATTGTTGTTCTTATCATCATTGACATCGATTTCATCACCATTGACATTGTTGTTATCATCATCATTGACAATGGTGGGTCTAAGTCATGGTCCAGGATGGCTCAAGCATGGCTGGTCATAGCCTAGGAGCAGATCGTGAAGCTAGGATCGAATGGGGTTTGGTTGGTGCATTTTTGGATGAACCTTGCACGTCCTCATGCATGGGGCTGTAGCCACGGGCTAGGTTGGTCAAAAAGTGTTCAGTCAAGTCTTAGGAGGGTTTGGTTCGAGTCTGGTCTCGATGGTTCTGGGCTAGGGTCGAGAATTTGAGGCTAATGCAAGCTAAGGTTTTCGGCCCTTAAGTACAAAATTTTTCCAGCAGAGTTTCAGGGGTTTTAGAAGGTCTTAATTGGTTTGATTTAGATTGTTTAAGGTCTGGTTAGGTACTATTACGCCATGGTTAAAGTTTGGTTGAGTTTCGGGTTAAAACCGGGACTTCGGTCCGAGTTTTAAAACAAATTTTAAAACATAGCCAATGGTCAAGTTAGGGTTTCAGGGACAAAATGGTCATTTTGCACCTGAATTATGTTAGCAGTCCTCGCAGTGTCCTGATAACTGAAAGTCTATGTTTAAAAATGTTTATTTTGAATGAATATGGATGTTTATGTAAAATGTTAAAGAATACGGCATGCTTGGTTTTAAGAAAATGTTATATACATGAATTTTTATAAGTGATGGATATGATAAAATGTTTTGAATGAGGTGATTTGATTGTGACTAATACGAGTACAAAGACGAAATGATACGATGACATGTAAGGCCAAGGCTCAGTTGACGGGTGAGAGTGTCGCTGATGTCCCCGCTGGTGGTACCATGGTAATGCATAAGAATGATCAATCGACAAACAGCTGATACGAAAGTCACAATTAATGATCTGAATTCATCTAAGGGGAAAATATATGTGTATATTATGGCATGTAATGAATATGTTTATGTTTATGAAAGATCATGGAAGTTATGTTAATTACATTACTTTTCACTGTTGCATGTTATATATATGTATTTTTGCTATCATGGTTAAGGTGTGTTGAGTCTTTAGATTTAATAGGTGTGATTGATGCAGGTGAACATGAGTTTGAGGAGATGACTGATCTGGCTGAGCTGGAAGAGCACGAGAACCCGATGACCTTGTGTTATTTCCGCATATGATCTTTGAGGACATATTTAGACATCATTTTAAACAATTTATGATTTTAATGTGTTTATGGTTCGACAGATTTTTAGCGTTTTGCTTGATGCTTTTTGTTTTTACACAGTAGACGCGTAGGGTGGTTCATTTCTATGAATTTAACTGCAGTGATTTATTGTGTAGTCGGATTTATTTTTAAAGGCATGTTTCTAATTTTTATATTTATTAACTGATGTGACTTCGTTGAAATGGATGAGCTGGGTAAGGAGCTCCAACGGGTCAAATCAATAATTTATAGTTTTTAGGGAATTTGAGTGAAGGTAATGGCTTCAATAGCACCTGCAAACAATGAAAGAAACTCGTGAATGGGCGCCGGAGGGGTGTCCGGCGTGGCCACTCCGATGCTTAAGTCAGCAGGTTGAAGATGAACACAAGCAATATTTGGGAGAAAATATGTATAATGCTTAAGAGTTCCAAGATTTCAGAATCTATAAATGACATTAATACCTGCTATTTATAGTAGAAGATGATGTAGGTACCTCGATTCCAGTGTTACCTACTAAGTATGGCAAGTCGGCTGCTCATACCCTATCTTCTGATGACTTAAAGGACACTCCAAGCCCAAGTTGTTCTGATAGATTAGACGTCCTGTATCAATCACACTCGAGTATGGTTCAATTCTCGAGGTGGCTCGGGCAATTGATTACCCGGGTACTTATATGAGAGCTCGGGCGATGATTGCGCGGGAGACCGGGCTGTTCGAAGAATTCTTGGGAAACATGTAGTGCTCAGGCTCTTGATAGTGTCCGGGTCGTCAACGACCCGGATTCTTATGGCAACGACCCGGATCCTTATGGGGGTATCACCACCCATCCCTAAAATAGTCGGGCTAGAGCTTGACTCGCTGTCCCGATCAGTCCAAGATAATTAACAGTGCACCAAATTGAAGTCTTCAAATATCCCATAGATGAGATGAAATGCTGAGACCTCCTGTCCCCTGGATTCATAATAACTTATTGTTCAACATTCTTGGGCCCTGTCGATATTACCACGATGACACGTGTCATAGCATAAATTCCTGCCTAAAAGACGTTTCGCATTTCGAGAAGTGGATAAGTCTGACGCCTTGATAACCGTACACGTCTTTTCAACTCTTGGCCCATCTTAGTCGTTCGTGCATTTACAGATCAACGGCTGTGATTAGCCCCTTCCTCCTATACATAGCCATTCACCCATTTTTCAATCGTACTAACAAATTGTCATCCAGGAAACACAATGGCCGGTGCAAGTAGTTCGAAAACTCCGAGTATGACCGAAGCCTTAAAGGAATCCGCTCTAGAGATTCGAAAATCTACAATGGAAGATGAAGTATTTCACGCAATTATTGACTACTGGGAAGAGCTTCAGGGGCTGAAACTTTTTTATGATTCTGGAGAAGCTATCACTCCTAGCCTGGTTGCTAAACTGAGGAGAGTGCGAGAGCACTTGCATATTGCTGAGTGGGTAGACGTCTTTACAGATGGTCGTATCTACCAATTAATGCTTCGGAAAGAAATAAAGATCCTTAAGCGTATTGCCGATTCAGACAGCTTCCTGAAGACTTCCACCGGACCTTTAGCTGCTTGGGTGAAAATATGGATAATTGCTGTAGAGGAAGAATACGATGATGTAGTACGTGCTAATGTCTATGGTTGAATAAAATACTAATTCAAGCCTGTCTCTATCGTTATTTTGCTGTAATCCCTTAAGTTTATCGGTTGATGTATATATACCGCAAGTGGAACAAGGTTAATTGATAAAATCACAATGCTAAACCTTAACATCTCTCGGGCTTTCCTTGAAATGCCCGGGACTCTAGCCTCCCGGGCTCTGATTACGGTGCTCGGTCGGTTACTCTTCTCGGGTATTCCAAGAGACGTCATTATGACACACGCTTCGCATTCATATCATTCCATGTTCCAAGAATTTGTTAATTCCGATACATTGATACATGTAGCCCCGTCTTTCTTCATAAATAAAAAACGTTTAAGCTAGCACACGGCTCTCCACCTTCTTCAACATTAAATACCACCTGTCTATAAATAAGAAGATGAAAGTGAAATAAGAACAATAATCCAATATGCCGAGTTCGAGTGAGTCTACCGCTTGTAGTAGTACGCATGCCATTGTCACAGATGAGATGCTTCCTTATCTGGAAGACTTGAAGAAAACTATTGAAGAATATATCTCGGTAAAGGTTATGTCTTCATGGTTCAAGATTCAAGATCTCCAGAATTCTTATCAACATGGTTTGGCATTTACTCGTTCCCAGAGGGCAGTAGCGAGAAGATACAAACAACAATTTGATGTCAACCACGTTACAGAGCTAGCAACTGACCAAGTTCTCCTGCATGCAATGCTATGGAAGGAGTGGCATCAGCTAAAGAAGATTTCCTCTGCCGAATCCTTCACTAGTTTAAGAATCCATGAACTGAATAATTGGATAGTTGAGTGGCAGGATTCTGTAGATTCTGAACTAACTTCTGTAACGTGGCATAGATTATGTCCTCAATAAAATTTTAGTAGATGTAATTCTTTTTCTTCTTCTTCTTCTGCCAATGAATTCTGGGCTTTAAAATGAAATGCCGGGTTCTCACACCACCCGGGTTCAAAATAAAATGTTGGATTTTTACTAGAGTACAGGGGCCTCAAATCTCCCGGGATGATAATAAGATTCCGGGGCTTGATATCTCCCGGGGTTAACATGAGGCGTAGGTTTCTTAAATCTCCCGGGTTGTTGATGAGGTGTCAAAATGACGTGTGCCCTTTCATTCCAACGGTCAGGAACGTTTCGCCTTACAAGGAACCGATAAGTCTGACATTTTAATAATTGCGTGTGTCCTTTCGTACACCGGCACACTTTTCGGGGTGCATTCTGATCGTCCAAGTGTGTTTGGATCGACGGCCGAGATCCGTTCCCACAGCCTATATATATTAGGCCTCCTATTTTCGGAAAAAACACTCACAAATTTGAAATCTCGGCGAAGCCCTTGCGAATTTTTCCCTTGAAGTTCCTCCGCGCACAAAACCCTGCGCTCCGACGATCCTCCACCGTCTTCTTCAAAAAAAAACTCGTAAGTTTGTCCTTCAAATTATGTCTGCATCTACTTCTTCGACTTCAGGAGCCAATGCGCGAGGCTCGCCTAGTTATGAGTCCACCGCGCTGCGCTCTGATTCCTCTCCTTCTCCGCCTCGCCGCTCTATTACTCGGCCTCCTAAGAAACCCTCAATTTACCAAACGACACTAGTCTCTTCCAAACCCTCCTCTTCGAGCCATGCCCGAGCTCTTGCAAAGAGCAAGGGTAAGGGTAAAGCCCGGGTCTTGAGCCCTCTTTCTTCCGAGACCCCAGGAGTTCCCTGGTTCTCCTCCATGAGTAGCACTCTACGCTCGGGGGCCGAAGAAGATCTCCGGGCTCTGGGCTCTATCCCCTCCACTTTTCCCATTCTAATCCCCGGTCCTTCTGATCGGGCAGATCATCCTCCACCCGGCTATACTACTTTTTTTCGGGATCAAGTTAGAAATGGTCTCCGATTCCCCCTCCCTTCTTTTTATATCGAGGTTGCTATGTTTTTTGGTGTACCTATCAACCAACTCCATCCTAATTCTTTCAGAATTATGGCCTCGACCTATGTCCTTTTCAAAATGAACAATCTTCTGATCACTCCCCTTATCCTTCACTATTACTTCACTTGCCGATTTGGGGATAACGCTTTTTCCTTGACGGCCCGATTCAATTCCCGTTTCCTTGATGACATCCCTTCTTCCCAGAAAGGATGGAAAAGAAGATATTTCTTTCTTCAACTTCCGACCCCTCTCTCTTGCCAAACTGGTTTTCTGCTTTCCCTACCCCCACAACCTACCCTTCCCAGGGCTTATAAGTATGAAGAACCATACCTGATAAGCCAGCAATTAGTAGAGGGTAAAAAATATCCCTCCACTCCCCTTATCTCCACTGAGAACCTGATAGCGTACGGGTTGAGCGCCCGGGCCGAGGACCCTCTGGACCGAGTAATCGACGAAGTTGCGGGCTCGGGTTCTCAACCTGGTAATGCATCTCTCTTCCCTTCTCTTATCTCTTGTTCTTTATTTATATTTATTTAATTTCTCACCACCCTATTCCTCTTTATACAGATAATCCCAAGATGCAGGCGGCCTTTGCCAAGAAGCGGGCAGCCGAGAAGGCGGCCCGAGAAAAAGAAATAGCAGCTCGCCGAGCAGCTGTGGAAAAAGAAAAGCAGCGGGCTGCGGAGGAGGCAGTCCAGAGAACTGAAGCTGTCCAGGGTAGCACTTCCCGGGTAATGACTGAGACTTCGGAGGAGGCTGAAGATTTCATTCCTCTCAGTCAGAGGAAACGAAAAGCTGCTGCGGACCCCGAGCTAGTTGTTCTCGAAGATCTCCCTGAGGATGGCCAAGGAACCTCCCGATCGGCCCAATGCCCTCCCCTCCGTCCTCCTTCCGCTGAAGCACCCGGTCAGGAGCTTCCTCCATCTGATCAGCCTCCTCAGGCCAATATCTTTTTTGAGGGGGCCACTTCTACTGGCGTCTTGCGCCTTAAGCAGATACTCAATCCTGCTGAGGAGGCACTTTTGAAGAGCAGTCCCGCCAGTGTTAGATTCTTGGAGGGATCAAACCGGCTCCTATCTGTAAGTTTTATCCCTTCTTTTTCTTTCTTAGTTGCTCGTTTGCTGCCCTCCCCCTTCTCTTTTTTCTCTTTTTTTTTTTAACTTCTCTTTTATAGGTGGCTCATATGATTATCTCGGCGTTTGAGGAGGTGGCCGTAGTGGCCACGAAAAAGGGGCAGCAAGCCCGGACTGCTCAAGAAATCAATGATCAACTTCAAGGGGAGCTTGCTCGGGCTCAAAAAATTTACGAGGATAAAACGGCCGGTCTTCAAGCTTCCCTAGATCAACAATTGGCCTCTGCCCAGATTGCCCGG
>NW_027358666.1:2231-3570 GCF_012295235.1 Primulina huaijiensis | reverse complement strand
TATTTATCGTTTTTAAATTATATACAAAAGTTACCATTTACTGCAGACAAAATTGGATAAGCACCTAACAATATTTATCATTTATCACATAAACACTGGGTATACACCTCAAAACTTTGAGGTACCTATACCTAGTTTAATAGAAAATTTGTAAAAATATCTTCCTGTCTCACGGTAGAAGAAAATTGTCGATCCACTAGACCACTACATTGGTACGAGTACTGCATAAATTATTTAGGGAACCATGCTTTTTATATTAAGCCATTTGAGTTCTTGTTTTTTGATTTTTAATTTTTAAAATATATGTTATACTTGAAGGATTTGTTAGAAAAATTGCTAAAACCAGTAACGTAAAAACAAACTTGTAGAGATAAAGTAATAACCGAAACAAGTGTGATGTTTACAGTATGACTATTATGTAAAAGAAAACAAAACCAAACCGAGGCCTGTAGCATGTACAGTTTCCTTAAAACAGATTCGCCCTCTCCGGTATGTGCTTCGAGGTTTCAGCGGACGTCTGTTTCCCAGGATACAATGGAACAACCAGCAGTGACTTAGCACGAGACACTACTACGACGAACTGAAAACGTACCTTTACTTTATCACCGAGATTTTACGAGAGGCCAAATGGAAAGATAACAATATGTAATGCAAGAGAGAGCTTGAAAGAGAGAAAATTTCATGTACTTGAAATGAGGAAATGAACCCACTATTTATAAGCCCCAAAATGCACACCAAGAGTCATGGAAGATTAATTAACTCAATTAATCTTCCCATTAACTCAAGAATATGAAGAGTCAAAACTCTTCAATTAACTCAAGAATGTGGAGAGCCAAAAGACACTCCCACATTCATGAGACACAATTTTTTATTCAACCTTTAAATTTTTATTAAAATTTCCAACAGGATTAACTGTAAAAATCCAATATATAAATTTGGTTTTCGTAAAATAAAACAAATTAATTTAGATTGAATCTTGTTAACAAAACAGAAAACTAGTTTTGTTTTGTTCTTTTTTATTTTAAATTATTATTGTTGCGAAAGTTGATTGAAAAGATGATTCGGACGAAATGCCTCGGGAAATTAAAATGAAATGAAACGTGGTCTGACGCCCTAACGTAACTCCGACGATTGCCAATTGTTGAACTGAAATCGAACATGTCTAATCATATTTTTTTCTGCAATACCAATACATATACATATAGTGCACTGAATTACGTACTGCATGTTTGTATAATATTTTTTTATAATTTATTTAGTTTATTTTTAAATGATTATCAAAATATAACTATAAAAAATAATGAGTGACTACATTGTCATTTTGATATATGAATTAAAA
>NW_027358666.1:0-1897 GCF_012295235.1 Primulina huaijiensis | reverse complement strand
GGAACTGAACACAAAAAAACGACGGCTGGAGACTGAAAGCCAATTTCTCTTACAATTATCGTACGATTTATGCATCATATTTTGTAAGTGAGCGAATTCTCATATATGTTTCTATATATATATATATGACTATTTCCACTTTTGCGGCTAACAAAATAATTGCCCCCCACTAGATCAATACTGTGTAGTCGCCCCCACAGTAACCCATATCCAAGCTACGTTAAGGCTTATATTGGCACGTGGAAAACGGGGAGAAAATTGTCATTTTTGCGAATCGATGGATACCTGCCAGTGGAGTGCAACCGAAGCCACCACAATACAGTGGCAACTATGACAAGGTCAGCTATCTTATTTTGAATGGACAATGGAATGAACATATTGTGCTCGACTTATTTCCTCTTCATGTGGCAGCAAAAGTGTTAGACATTCCAATATCCCCTTCAAACCACGAGGACTTCATATAGTGGGCTTTTGATCCAAAAAGTAGATATTCGGTAGGGAAGGATATAAGAGTGAAATTGGATTTTATGAACCACCAGAACATAGCTTGGAAATGCAATCAAAGAGGTGGTGGACATTCTTTTGGGCTATGTCGATCCCTCCAAAAGTCCGAGTATTTTGGTGACGCATTTTGCACAATATTATCCCGACATAAGTCAACCTAATGGCTCACCACGTCCCGGTAACTGGCAACTGCCCATTATGTCATTTCGGATACGATACAACAAGCCATGCATTATTCTCGTGCCCAGTAGCTAAAGTTTGTTGGAAGAAGTCTCGGTTTTGGCCCTTGTTGAAACAGGTATCATCTTTGGAGTTGTTTGATATCTTTAGATGGATGAAGGATAAGCTGAACAGAATGGACTTTGAACTATTCATTATGAACACTTATGCGATATGGATTGAATGACTCAATCTAGTACATAACCGAGGAAGCCTCGGAAAAGGACTTAATGTGAATTGGAGTGATGCACTACGAGACTTCCGAGAGGCTCAACGATTGAGCATGTTGAATGGGAGAAATGATACTTCATGGAACTCACCAAAGACATGGACATCACCACAGGTTAATGAGTTAAGGCTGGATGTTGATGCAGCTTATAATGAGAATCTGAACAGCTTTGCTGTAGGAGGAGTGGTATGTAACTATGAGGGTTAACCAATGATAGCTTTCGGGAAGAAGATCCAGAAGCCTCCCTCGATCGTCTATGGAGAACTGGCCGTCATTGATATAGGAATGAAGGTTGCAAGGGAACATAACCTCTTTATCAACCAAATCACATCAGACTCTCTATTGACAGTGCAAACAGTCACTCAACTAGATGAGGACCTTAGCTATGTTGGCACATATGCTCTATACATCTGACTATCCTTGAGTCAACATAACGGAACCACCTTAATGATGGATCTCGGTTTTCTATGTGCCCAAACGCAGCGAAAGTTTTAAAATTTTTATTTTATTTTGACAATCAAAATATTTGGACACTCGTATGGTTTTGCAAAATCAAACATACATAGGATGTTTAGTAATATACCTTTAGTGAATTAATTCACTTGGCTCCAACTACACCGGTATTAGCGGACGTAGCTCTTGTTGTAAATCCCTACGAACTTTCTTCAAAAGCTTGTTTCCTTCTAATCAGGTCCACGACTAGATGATTTATTCCTCTTCCAATTTGCACTGAAAATATGGAAGAGATTTTGCGTAGGAGAAAATATTTGATAGACGGCTCAAACTATTTACTTCAACGTGGTCGAAATTCTTTTGAGAGGAGATGAGAGGTTTTTAGAAAAATTATGAATGAATTCTTATCAACCCTAAGCCTAATACACATATACATAAGCTTAGGGTTCATTAATAAATTAATTACTTAATGGGCTTAATCAATTAATTATT
>NW_027358665.1:0-218 GCF_012295235.1 Primulina huaijiensis | reverse complement strand
CTCCATACCTTTATTGTAGCCATGAGTCGTAGCCTAACGTTACAATCCTACAAGACCTATTAACCTTGTCACATTTATCCAATATACTCGTGGAGAAAAGTTGTTCAAGTCAAGCTTATGGATACCTGAGAAACATGGTTAACGAGTATAGACTTTAATTATATGCATGCAAGCATCTCATTGTGTGACTTCATCTTTGGTATACTCGTGTTGAATAT
>NW_027358664.1:0-1081 GCF_012295235.1 Primulina huaijiensis | reverse complement strand
TGAACATCTGTCGGACCAAGAATGTGCGATTCATCTGCTACATACCGTTGTAGCAAAGATACATAAAAGACATTATGAATGCTGGACAGATACGGCGGCAAAGCCAATCGATATGCCAAATTTCCAACACATTCCAAGATCTCAAAAGGTCCGATGAATCTTGGGGCTAATTTTCCCTTGAGTCCAAATCTCATCACCCTGCGAAATGGTGAAACTTTAAGGAAAACTTTTTCCCCTGACTGAAACTGTAGAGGTCTACGCTTGGTATTCGTGTAACTCGATTGACGATCTTGTGTAGCTTTAATTCTCTTCTTAACCAATTCCACTACGTCAATCGCTTGTTGCACTAATTCAGGTCCTTGCACTTGTCGTTCTCCTACTTCGTCCCAAAACAATGGAGTACGACAACGTCTACCATATAATGCTTCGAATGGAGCCATACCAATGCTGCTGTGGTAGTTATTGTTATATGCAAACTCCACAAGCGGCAGATGATCATGCCATGTTGGTCCAAAATCCAAAGCACCAGCACGCAACATGTCCTCGAGTGTCTGAATAGTCCTCTCAGACTGACCATCGGTCTCTGGATGATAGGCAGTACTCAAACTCAATGTCGTTCCCAACGCTTTTTCAAAACTTCCCCAGAACCTTGAGGTAAAGCGTGGATCTCTATCACTGACTATACTTGTTGGCACACCATGATATTTAAGAATCTCTTGGATGTATAGTCTTGCCATGCGATCGAAACTATATTCCCGACTATACGGAATGAAATGTGCTGACTTAGTCAGTCGGTCCACAATAACCCAAATGGCATCACAATTCTTAGAAGACAACGGCAAGTGGGTGACAAAATCCATCGTCACATGCTCCCACTTCCACTCAGGGATAGGAAGATTCTGAAGTAATCCTCCTGGTCGTCGATGTTCAGCTTTCACTTGCTGACAAACCAAACACTTGGCTACAAACTGGTAAACACTTTTCTTCATACCTTTCCACCAAAACCTGGTCTTCAAATCCTTATACATTTTCATATTTCCAGGGTGGATACTCAACTTACTCCTATGGGCTTGAGATAAAA
>NW_027358663.1:0-246 GCF_012295235.1 Primulina huaijiensis | reverse complement strand
TCAGTTGGACTGAACAACCTTATGCACCAGTTTGTCTTAAAGCTTGCAATTCTTCAAAAAACTGGTTATAGTATAAGAGATTGAACCATCTAAACTTTAAGTTTATTGCCTATCTGAGTAACCATGATCTTGTAACTGGTTTGCCCAAAATAGATTTTTCAAAAGATAAAATTTGTTTAGCATGTCAATTTGGTAAGCAAATAAGATCTTCATTTAAAAACAAAGGTTGTAAATCATCTTCCCGAT
>NW_027358662.1:0-1031 GCF_012295235.1 Primulina huaijiensis | reverse complement strand
GTAAGGAGGTTGCATGTAGTTGGGTGTCAATGAGTTAAGTTTTTTTATCTCAAGATTTTTGAAAAATCAAGTTTTAATATTGGTGTTATCTTATATTCTTTTAGATATCACTTTTATCATTTTATTATCATTGACGTTGTCCTCACCAAAATCCGATGTCCTTTTCACGGCTCACCCAACGACTTACCAAATCATACAATGTAGCTTCAGCAATTTGACGTCGTCAAATTTTAAATATTCGTAAACTTTAAGGCAGTGTTTAGTTGGATTGATTAGGTGGGTTTATAGTTTTTTATCCCACCTAATATCATGTTTAGTACGTTTTTTATTTAATCAAGTCATTCCCTCCTATGAATGATTATGTTATATTAATCGGGATAAAATAATCACTCCTCACCCTTAGGATTATATATCCAACTCTTAATCCTTCATATTTTTTCAATTTTACCTTTCTCTTATATCCAAACTCACCACCACTTCCCGCCACGACCGCCCACCGACCACCGACTGTCGCCGACACCGTCGCCGGCCAACCACCGTCGCCGACCGCCGCTGTCGGCCACACCACCGCCGACCGCCGACCGCCGACCGCCGGCCGCCGACCGCCGGCCGATCGTCGCGGGCAACCGCCGAGAACCAGCCGACGCCGCCCGATCACTCCCGGACGGCCAGCCGGCAGCTGTCGCCGCCACCTCCGCTACCGGATCGGCCGTCGGACCGCCGCTGCCGGAGTGGAAGAAGAAAGGGCAATTTTGTCCTTTCATCAAAAAATTCAAAATTATCCTACACTTGAAAATCTTACCAGACATAATATTATTTTACATCATATATTACATTTCTACGACAATCATTTTCTTTATCATTTACATACTAATCATTAGTTTATTTTATCCTCTAACCAAACGCAAGTTCTAATATATAAAATGTTATACATTGTCAGACAAGTAAAATGGTATTTTAATATGTTTTTTTAATCTATGCAAGTTCTAGATTTAACTAAACTTCTTATAATACATTGGAAAACTATAATA
>NW_027358661.1:0-318 GCF_012295235.1 Primulina huaijiensis | reverse complement strand
AAACAGAATTTCATAAATTTTAAAACCGTAACCGACCGAAAAACCTAACCATTTAAACCGAATTATTTGTTTCGGTCGGTTTTTTCGGTTTTTCGGGTTTTATGCCCACCCCTACGAGAACGTGTTAAAGATAACAAATTACTTATTGAATACATTAGTACTGAATTGATGATTGCAGATCTTTTGACTAAAGGCATGCCACCATTGAAATTTAAGGATCATACAGAAAGAATGAGACTTGGTTCTTTTATGTAATTTTTTAGCAAGAACAAATTAATGAAATTATGATGTGATATTTTCTCATATTTATTGTGCACA
>NW_027358660.1:0-347 GCF_012295235.1 Primulina huaijiensis | reverse complement strand
TATGCCTCCTAAGAGAAAGGCTGCAGAGGGTGAGGATAGTTCTTCGTCTATAGTTGTGGATGAGTTCGGCAAGCTACTGAAAGAGCAAGTTAAGGTCCATAGTGAGCAGATCCAACAGTTGCTCCGTCTTCAAGGTACAGGCCAAGGTAGAGGTCAAGTAAGAGGTCAAGTGGCTCAGGCAGTTGGAACTGATGGGATTTTTACTGCTTTCAAGAGAATGGATCCGCCTGAATTTGTAGGAAGCACTGATCCATTGGTGGCTGTAGAGTGGGTCAAAGCCCTTGAGGCAATATTTGATCATTTCAAGTATGAAGACAAAGACAGAGTGGATTGTGTAGTATTCATGC
>NW_027358659.1:0-433 GCF_012295235.1 Primulina huaijiensis | reverse complement strand
GCATAATCAATATTCATCCACCCTAATTGAAGAAGAATTCTTTCTGTCCATATTTTATAATTATCGCTCTTCTGTTCAAGAATGTCACATTTAATATCAGAAAAACTCGCAGATTTCATATTGCATAAAAATATAATATGCTTATTATTTTTAAAATTTCGAGGTAATATCATGTTTTACCAATGTAAATCATGTTTTAAAAAATCTAGTGACATAAATTTGCATGTGGGCTAAAATTTTAATTCAATAAGATTTTTCTGAAACTTTATGATAAGACTATCAAAACATATTTTCCCTTAACTCATGTAGGTAAATTAAGAAAAATATAATTTTGATATTTTAACCTAATTAGTTATATAAATATAACAAAAATCTATGTAGGGTAAATTTATTATGTTTATATAATTAATTACAGTTGGTGTCCATTATGTGA
>NW_027358658.1:0-4519 GCF_012295235.1 Primulina huaijiensis | reverse complement strand
AAACCATCTATAAATTTGGCTTTCCAAAGACTATTATTACAGTCTTGTAAGACCCGAGATTATATCACTTTAATCCGAGATTATTGAATTTACGAATTTTGGAATGATGAATTAGATTCCACTTTTTTGTGGATTGAAATTGAATTAAAAGATTGAGGAGGGCTGAATTGCAAATAGTGAAAAGTTGAGGGACTAAGGTGCAATTATGACTTGAGTGGGACACTTGTTATGCATTGATATATATAATCTCATTTCCCCATTCAGAATCCTTAGCAAGAACGAGAATTCTGCCAGAGAAATTCTCAAGTGTCCTCCAAGCCTAGAAATTTGATTTTTCAAGTACCGGCGATCTGATTTTTAATCCGAACACAGTTCTGAGATCCTCTCGTCGACAGCTACAACAAGACGTAAGTTTTATTGATTTCTGATATCATTTGAAAATATGATGTGGTAGGAATTTGATACAATTCATATATGATGTTCTTGGCATGTTAGACATCGTAGAATCGAAGTCAGACCGAAGAACAGACTGATTATGGAATTGTTATGATTTTCTGATTATATTGATTGGAAATTGAATAGATTTGGATTATAGACTGATTATAAATTGTATCGGATATGGGTTATGATTTGTAATGGATATCTGGTGATACTGTATTGACGGAGATATTGAGATTGTGCCGTTATGCCGTTGAAGTGAATTAATTCAGATTAATCAGAGTCAGTGTTGAATTGAGAATGAAATGTTGATATTATTGTTCTCGATATGTCGTTTCAGATTTACAGCGACAGCCTTGAATTCAGAGCTCCTAGTTATTCAGACCGAGACGACGAACGAAAGGTATAAGTCAATGTGGAATTGGGAGATCGACTTGAGTAGGACATACTTGAGTTTCCCTAAATCACATACTGATTGTTATTAAATGCCTTGATTTGAATTGATATGCTTGTTTCTATTGATTTATAGGAAGCATGTTATAGGCGAGTATTAGACGAGTAATTTTGTGACAGAAGTGCCGTATAGTGATGGAATCGTCATTGGCACATTGCACTCTGTTACAGGATAGTGTATTAGCGAAAGTGCTAAGGTCTGTGACGGATAGGTCAAGACACTGGATGTTTGGTTATATCGATGTTGATTAGAATTGGAGTTTCTTCTATCACGGATATTTGATATGGAATGCCATCATCTGGAAACCGGGATCCCTAGACTAGGATTGAGTCTAGTCTGAGACGTGGAGTCACGAGTTTATTTACAGTTTTATATGGATTCATGTTTCAGATTTGACATTTATTTCTGATATTTACTGCATGCTTTTATATTGATTATATTATCGCATGTTCGTTGATTTATACTGGGATTATATTCTCACCGGAGTTATCCGGCTGTTGTCTTGTTTGTATGTGTACATGACAACAGGTGGGACAGGATCAGGGTCTAGGAAATGAGGAGAGATCGTGATTAGAGTGGAGACTTCGGACTTTGATGTATATAGGGTTTTGACACTTGACATTAGTAGTTGAACCTTAGTTTGAGATGTTTGTATGTTGTATCAGATTTATACTCTCATACTGATATGTATAGGAGTTTGATTCCATTACGTTCCGCAATTAAAAAAAAAATTTATGACCCTAATTACTGGATTAGTAAATTGATCCTAATGATGATTAAGAATTGATTAGCGTCCGGGTCCCCACAACAGGTGGTATCAGAGCAATAGATCCTTTAGACTGAGATAGAAGCTAGTGAGCGGGGTAGATTGAGTTTTCTTTCCTGCTTTTGTGTGCTAGCATGTTTACTGTTTTCAAATACATGTTTACCTGAATTATCTGATTTGATTGGTAAAGTGTGTTATTGAGAATGAATAAGAACCGATTCTTGATCAGAAGGTAAGATAATCAGAAGAGGACTGAGACAGAATTATCAGATTTTATTACTAATTTTTTTTGATAATCAGATAGGCCTCCGCGAAGAGCCCCAGAACAAGGTAGTACCTCCGGTAATCCGATGGATGTGACAGCAACACCGATGGAAACATTGCTGAAGAGATTTCAGTCATTCCATCCACCGACTTTGAAGGCTACTGAGACTTCAGTTGACTGTGAGAGCTGGTTAGACGACATAGAGATGCTGTTTGACTCTTTGGACTACACTGATGAGCGGAGAGTGAAACTGATAGGACACCAGTTGCATGAGGTTGCCAAGAACTGGTGGATTACGACCAAGAGGGCCTTGGAGCAACGAGGTACGCCTATTACCTGGAATGTCTTCAAAACCGAATCCTATCAGAGATTCTTCCCTGTGTCATACAGAAAGGATAAAGGTGATGAGTTTGCGAATCTGAGACTAGGGCAGTTGAACATTGAGGAATATGTGTCTAAATTCTCTACACTACTGAGATTTGCTCCACATGTGGCCGAGAGTGAAGAAGCGGTGGCTGATCAGTTCATCAATGGCTTGAATCCGGAGATATTTACATTGGTGAACACTGGGCGACCAAACAACTGTGCTGACGCCCTGAACAGAGCAAAGGGAGCAGAAGCTGGTCTGATGAGACAGAGAGGATCTTCATATATTGCCCCAGCACTGATACCACAGCAACCCCCTTCCAGATTTGAGAGTGGTAGCATCAGTGGTGGAAAGAAGGACTATTTGAAAGCAAGAGGAAGACAGTTTAAGAAGTCTGGCAGCAGTTCTTCCAGTTCCAGTGGCTCGAGACAGACTGGTCAGAGCCAAAGTTATACAGGACCTTATTGCAGCACGTGTGGAGGGAGACATTCCACAGAGCAGTGCCGAGGAGTGTTTGGCAGTTGCCGTATTTGCGGACAGCAGGGACATTTTGCTAGAGTATGTCCCCAGAGAGGTTCTCAGGGATCCCAGGGAGCAGAGTCATCTGGATCAGTGGCTCAGACAGGGAGACGACCCTCAGCTGTTCATTCTTTCCAGCCAGCACCATCTACCCAGTCACAGCAGAGGCCAGGAGGAAGCCAGACAGTGAGCCAGCCTCCTAGACAGCAGGCCAGGGTGTTCGCTTTGACTGAGGAGCAGGCACAGGACGCACCTGATGACGTTGTTGCAGGTAACTGTTTTATTTCTGGTTATCCTGCATATGTATTGATTGATACTGGTGCATCGCATACATTTATTTCTGAGAGATTTGCATTGATGCATGCATTGCCTGTTGAGTCATTATCTGCTGTAGTATCTGTTTCTTCTCCTTTGGGGAAAGGTTTGATATCCGTGACTTCGGTTAGATCTTGTATGCTACAGTATGACGGGCATGAGATTGAGTTAGACTGTATTGTGCTTGGGTTGTCTGATTTTGATTGCATTATCGGTATCGATATGTTGACCAAGTACAGAGCTACAGTTGAATGGTCCATAAGATTGTCCGATTCAGACCGGAGATGGCTGAGGAGTGGAAATTTTATGGTAAGGGTTCTAGATCTAGAATTTCTTTGATATCTGTTATGTCTATGACTCGATTGTTGCAGAAAGGAGCGGATGAGTTCCTTGTTTATTCAGTGGATTTACAGAAATCGAGTCCATCATTGGCGGACTTGCCAGTGGTGTGTGAGTTTGCTGATGTCTTCCCAGATGAGATTCCTGGTTTGCCTCCGATTAGAGAGATAGACTTCAGTATTGAGTTGATGCCAGGTACAGTTCCGATTTCTAGAGCTCCGTACAGAATGACATCGATTGAACTGAAAGAGTTGAAGGATCAGTTGGAGGATTTACTGGCCAAGGGCTATATCAGACCGAGTATATCTCCTTGGGGTGCTCCAGTACTGTTTGTACGGAAGAAAGACGGTTCAATGAGACTCTGCATTGATTACCGACAACTGAACAAAGCAACGGTAAAGAATAAATATCCATTGCCCCGTATAGATGATTTATTTGACCAGTTGCAGGGTTCTTCTATCTACTCCAAGATCGATCTGAGATCTGGATATCATCAGCTGAGAGTCAGAGATTCTGATATCTCGAAGACAGCGTTCAGAACCAGGTATGGACACTACGAGTTTATTGTCATGCCATTTGGTTTGACTAACGCTCCAGCTGTATTTATGGGTTTGATGAACCGGGTGTTTCAGAAGTATTTGGATGATTTTGTTATCATATTCATTGATGATATTTTGATTTATACAAAGAATATGATTGAGCATGCAGAACATTTGAGAACTGTGTTGAAAATTCTGAGAACTGAGAAATTGTATGCTAAACTGTCAAAATGTGAGTTCTGGTTGAGACAGGTAGTATTTCTGGGTCATATCATATCCGGAGATGGTATATCAGTTGATCCCAGCAAGGTTGAGGCTGTGATTTCTTGGCCGAGACCGACATCAGTGCCAGAGATTCGCAGTTTTATGGGTTTGGCAGGATATTACCGTCGATTTATTAAGGATTTCTCGAGTATTGCTAAACCTATTACTCAGCTAACACAGAAAAATGCTCCGTTTATTTGGTCAGAATACTGTGAGTCCAGTTTTCTGGAATTGAAGAAACGATTGACCAGTG
>NW_027358657.1:0-1291 GCF_012295235.1 Primulina huaijiensis | reverse complement strand
GTAGTGTCTATCTCTTCTCCTTTGGGGACAGGGTTGATATCATTGACATCTGTTAGATCATGTTTACTTCAGTATGATTGGCATGAGATAGATTTAGACTGTATTGTACTTGGGTTATCTGATTTTGATTGCATTATTGGTATCGACATGCTAACCAAATACAGAGCGACAGTAGACTGTTTCCACAAGATTGTTAGATTCAGACCAGAGATGGCTGAAGAGTGGAAGTTCTACGGCAAAGGGTCTAGAGCTAGGATTCCTTTGATTTCAGTATTGTCTATGACTCGATTACTACAGAAAGGAGCAGAAGGGTTCCTTGTCTATTCAGTTGATTTACTGAAATCGAGTATTACCTTGGCAGATGTGCCAGTGGTTAGCGTGTTTTCAGATGTGTTCCCCGATGAGATTCTGGGATTGCCTCCAGTCAGAGAGGTAGATTTTAGTAGCGACCTAGTACCAGGTACGGTTCCTATTTCTCGAGCTCCTTATAGAATGGCACCGATAGAGTTGAAAGAATTGACAGAACAGCTTGAAGATTTGCTGGCCAAGGGATATATCAGACCGAGTGTATCTCCTTGGGGCGCACCAGTGCTATTCGTGAGAAAGAAAGACGGTTCGATGAGATTGTGTATCGATTACCGGCAACTGAACAAGGCAACAGTAAAGAACAAGTACCCATTGCCTCGCATCGACGATTTGTTTGATCAGTTGCAGGGATCCTCTGTCTATTCCAAGATCGATCTGAGATCTCGATATCACCAGCTGAGAGTTAGAGATGTTGATATACCGAAGACAGCATTCCGAACCAGGTATGGACATTATGAGTTTATTGTCATGCCTTTTGGTTTAACGAATGCGCCAGCAGTGTTTATGAGTCTGATGAACCATGTCTTTCAGAGGTATCTGGATGAGTTTGTGATTGTTTTTATAGATGATATTTTGGTTTACTCGAGAAATGAGACTGATCATGCTGAGCATTTGAGAATTGTGTTGCAGACGTTAAGAAATGAGCAACTGTATGCTAAACTGTCAAAGTGTGAGTTTTGGCTGAGACAGGTTGTCTTCCTGGGTCATATCATATCTGGAGACGGCATTTCTGTTGATCCGAGCAAAGTCGAGGCAGTGATTAGTTGGCCTAGACCAACTTCTGTGCCAGAGATACGCATTTTCATTTGTTTAGCAGGGTAATATCGACGATTTATTAAAGATTTCTCCAGTATTACGAAGCCAATAACTCAGTTGACTTAGAAGAATGTGCCTTTTATCTGGTCAGAAGCATGTGAGTCGAGCT
>NW_027358656.1:0-515 GCF_012295235.1 Primulina huaijiensis | reverse complement strand
TAGTGCTGCCACGTCTCTAGAGTCCTCACAAGAGCGTAGAACTCTCTATCATACGTGGGATAGTTCAGGGCAGCTCAATTTAGTTTCTCGCTAAAGTACGTCACCGGTCGACCTCCTTGCATCAAGACTCCACCAATACCTACACCTGAAGCATCACATTTAATTTCAAAGGTATTAGCAAAATCAGGTAAAATAAATAACGGAGCATTAATTAAATTTTGTTTAATAAGATTAAAAGACTTTTCTTGCTCCTCGCCCCAATGGAATGGGACGTTCTTCTTGATCACCCCTATCATTGGTGCTGCCAGTGTGCTAAATATTTTACAAACCTCCTATAGAAGCTTGCAAGACCATGAAAACTTCGAACTTGACCAACAGTAGTAGGCGTTGGCCAATCTCGAATGACACTTACCTTGTCTTCATCCACTTGTATACCCTGTGAGCTTACCAAAAAACTAAGAAATACAAGTTTACCATCCACTCATATAACCCATACTTGGTTTTAAAAGCAGTTT
>NW_027358655.1:0-724 GCF_012295235.1 Primulina huaijiensis | reverse complement strand
CAGTATTAAAATCTACTATCATAGATCAAATGGAAAACACTGCTTGAACAAGTAGTGGAAATAATATAATTGTTAAACAAGAACAAGCTTATTCTATGCAAGAAGTAAAAAATCTTTTGCAGCAAAGATATAGCAAACAGAATCATGTTACTATACAAGATTTAGTAAAAGAAATTAATAATCTTAAAGAACAAATAAAAATTTTACATCAGAATAATACTCATTTGAGTTATCGAATCTCTGTTATTGAAAATAACAAAGAAGAATCTGACATTATTGATAATAATAAAAATATTTCATTTAATGATGACAATCATCTATCTGTTTTGAGTATGATTATATCTCAAAAATGGTATACAAATTGTAAATGCCTAAGAATCCGTATTTGAAAATTTGCGGAAAAATTAAAAATTTTCTTTTAAACTATATAAAATATCATGTTCATAGATAAAAGATTAAATAAAGTATAATGTTTAAAAATAGCAGCGGAAGAATTTAGTTTGCAAAATAACTGTTTAAATTTTATCCAACAGTAAATAAAAATGTTTGAGCGATAACAATAATAAATGCTGAAAAGTGAGGTCCTCGGGTCCCACTACTCCCGACTCGAGCTGGCTCACTGATCCCCGACCTCGGTCCCGGCATCATCAGTACCTACAACAATCAAGTCTAGTGAGCTTAGAGACTCAGCATGCATATATCGTAAATAACAAGTAAATAAATA
>NW_027358654.1:0-432 GCF_012295235.1 Primulina huaijiensis | reverse complement strand
TCTTCAACATTTAAAGTATTTTTGTTGAAGACTCTATAAGCTTTAATAACTGATGAATTACAAAGAAATATTTCCTCTGCAGATTTAGTATCAAAAGCTTTTAAATGATTTTTACCATTATCGAGTATGAAACATCTGCAGACGAATATTTTGAAATAAGAAACCACACTTTTTCGTCAATGCCAGATCATATAAGGTGTTTTCAAATTATTCTTATTAATCATTGATCTGTTCTGAGTATAGCATGTAGTGATTACTGCCTCTGCCCAAAACCTTTGAGAAATACCAGAATCAGCAAGCATTGTTCTAGCATCTTCTTTAAGGGTCCGATTCCTTCTCTCAGCTACACCATTTTGTTGAGGGGTTCTAGCTGATGAAAGCACATGGTTAATTCCAGCATTTTCTAAAAAATTTGAAAGAATTTGATTGATG
>NW_027358653.1:0-535 GCF_012295235.1 Primulina huaijiensis | reverse complement strand
AGAAGTGTGAATTTTGGTTAAAGAGTGTGGCATTCCTAGGCCATAAAATTTCTGAACTTGGAGTGTTAGTAGACCCTAAGAAAGTGGAAGCAATCAAAGATTGGCCACAACCAAAGACGGTGACTGAAGTAAGGAGTTTTCAGGGTTTAGTAGGATACTACAGAAAATTTGTGGAAGGATTTTCTTCAACAGCCATTCCACTCACCAAACTTACTCAGAAAAACTCGAAGTTCATTTGGAATGAAGCTTGTGAAAGAAGTTTTGAAACCCTGAAGACGAAACTTGCATCCACACCAGTACTAGTTCTTCCCGAGGATGGTATGAATTTCACTGTGTACAGTGACGCTTCCAAGGAAGGATTAGGGTGTGTGCTTATGCAAGAGGGTCAGGTAATTGCGTATGTCTCACGACAATTGAAACCGTATGAGCAGAATTACCCCACTCCTGACCTAGAGTTAGCTGCAGTTGTGTTTGCCTTAAAATCTGGAGTTACTACCTTTATGGAGTAAAATGTGAGGTGTTTACCGATCACCAG
>NW_027358652.1:2611-20514 GCF_012295235.1 Primulina huaijiensis | reverse complement strand
AGGTTGAAACGTCTACTGCATAAAATTCTATCGAAATATATATTTATTTTAAAAAAGCTGTGATCGAAATACAAACACTGATAAACATTTAAATAAGTTAATCATGCGTTTTAAAATTCATCCAAACACTGACAAAAAAATAACAGCAGTTACACGAAATCTTAAAATGTAACATGACCAAGGAGTTACTTGTAGTGCCTAAAATCAGTACACGTAAATCCCATGCATTATTTAAATTTTTAAATCATTCATTTAAATTTAAAATGAGCTTTAGCCATGCAATATTTATTTAAATTGCATTATTTTAATGTTATGTGATACACGTTAAAATGTTTTTCGAGTTTCATGTTTTAGGCGATTATTCGATGCGGGATCGAAGAGTAGAGACCGGCGACGACTGTGGCAATTTTTATTATGGTATTTTATTTTAAGTTGAGAATGTGGCGTTTTAAATAAGTTACCTAGTTTTAGTATTTTAAAAGCCTAATTATTTATTTGTTGATTTAGGAATTTAAAACCTTTAGAATTTATCCATGTTGTGTTTTAAACTTTTAATTTGGGTTGTGTAGTAAATTATATGGGGTTAATATTTCAATTAGTATGTTAATTAACACTTAATTAGTCAATTAAGCACAAATTTCCCCTAATTTCCTACACTAACTCACGCACACACACTTATACACACACACCTAAACGTATAACACACACACACATTTCTCTTGTTACCATTTCATCATTTTTAAAAGAAAATTTTAGGGTTCTTGGCACTAAAGTAGCCGACCCTTCCCTTCAATATTTCCAGCAAGAATTTCGTTGGTTTTCTTTAAAGAAAATCGAGCCAAGTCGTCCGGGATCGTCTCTCGCATCATCTCTGCTTCGGTATCGCCGTATCGTGAGTTTTAATATCAAAAAGCACGTATATTCTGTTTCTTTCTGCTTCTATCATGTCATAGTATGCGTTGCGATGTATTTTGTATGAAAATCATGTGAATGTTGTGTAGAAGTTTGAGCAATTATGTTTAGATCACTTTTGAAACCGTTTTTGGATCTAAAATCACGTTTTTGCTGTCTTTTTAAATACTACGAATTTTCAGTCGTGATTTTGAGAAAACTTTCAACATTAAAATCGTAGAAATTTTTGATACCTTCGATTTGACAGAAAATTCAAAATATTTGGATAAAAATTGAGTGAGTTACGGTGTTTTTCGTGGGACTGCTCAAACTGCGTTTTTCAGGAAATTATGTATTGATGTGTTCTTGAAGTTTCTTTGTTGCAGGCTTCGTTGGAAACCGTCGGGTGATCGCTGCTGTGTTTAAGTGTATAGCATAAGATGTTGGGTTGATTTTTTGGTGCTTCGTTTTGTGTCGACAGTCTTGGTGGCATTGCAGGTCGTATGAAAACATTTTGTTTCAAAACAATTCGAGTTCTTGGATCTTGTTGCGTTGTATGAATTGCGTTGTTGTTTCGGAAACGTTTGGGATGTTTTGTGGAGATGAGTCAGTGCCATAGTATCCTAGGATGGGTCTCGAGGTGTTGTTCACTGTCTGTGTAATCGAATTTGGGGAGAATAAGTTTCTAAGTCGCGGAGTCCAGAAAACTCGGCGCCCGAGCGGTAATTTCTTACCGCCCGAGCGCCACTCATTCTGTCCGAGAGTGCAGCTTCTGAATCTTTATATGAGGATTCTAGAATTCTATGGGTTATTAGTGAAGTTGATTTATTAGAGTTAGTCCATCATTAACAGTGGGAAACTTATTAAGTTTTATACGTTAGAATGAATTAAGTATTGAGAATACATCAAAGTGTGACATTCGCTCCAATGAGGAAGGTCAAAGTATCTTAGGCCTCAACTATAATGTAATTGGGAAGGAAATAGTTTAAGCATGTGTTTGATGCGAGGAAGGTTTTATTATTTAAGCAGAAGATCGATATTGTATGTTTTGGGGTTTTATGGATTAATGTTACTCGAAATTTAAGCTTAGCAACAATTTTATATTTGGGATGTACTTGTAAATAGCTAAGTTACGTAAGTTTTGTGTCGTAAGGTAAAGTTTCGATTCAATGATCGTGGGTCAATATTATTATGGGGTTAAGATAAGGTTTAACTTTTGATTGTAGTACCAAGGATAAAAGTTGAACAAAACTTTTGGTGCTAAGATTTTTTAAGTTGAACTGCATAAATGATAATGTAATAGATCGATGAACATTACGGGATAGTATAAGGAATATAAGATACGATAAGTTTGAACCTCCATTTCTAATATTGGGAATTGTGAGAAAGGTCAGAATTCGAGGTCATAGTAAAGTAAAACTAAGACGTCATAATTCGCTTTAAGTTGTGATTCGCGAACGAGATTTTTATAGGCAATTTAATTTGGATTGAAAAGACCTAAGGACAGCCTAGGACTTAAATTTTTATCAGAGTAGCGTAGCGGAAGCGTAGATTATTGGGATACTAGAATTAAGAATCTAAACTTTTAGATTATCGAGGATAAACGAATTTCGAGGACGAAATTCAATTTAAGGGGGATAGATTGTGACGTCCCGAAAATTTGAGATCTACGCGAACCACATGCATACAAGTTATTAAATTTCTTATGTATTGTATTAAGTGGTTTTAACGCATGTTTATCTCATTAATTTGGATTTTAATTCATGATTTATGAATTTGCATTATTTTAAATTATAATATGTTTAGTTGATCCACGTTAAAATATTTTCCTTGAGTTTAATGTTTCAGGCGATTATTCGATGCGGGATCGAGGAAAGGAGACCGATGACGATTTTGGAAATTTTAAAATTTGTATTTTATTTTAAGACAAGAAAGTGTTATTTTAAATGATTTATTTAGTTTCTATCATTTTTAAACCCTAATTTGATTATTAAGTGATTTTATAAGTTTTTAAATTTTTGAAGATGTGTCACTTGTGCATTTTATTTTAAATTAGAGGTGTTAGAAAAATTAGTATTATTTTATTATTAATTATTTACTCCAGCATGATTATCCCCTACTTAGGCAATTAATTATTAATTAAGCACAATTTTGTCCCATTATTAATTATTTACCCATGCATGATTATCCCTTAATTAGGCAATTAATTATTTAATTAAGCACATAATTTCTCCCTAATTACTAAACTCACGCACACACCCATTTTTACACACACCACACACGTACACACATTAAAACACTTTTGCACCCTTCATCTTCTTCATTTCATTTCAATTATTTGGAAACAAAAAAATAGATAGCTAGGGTTCTTTGCTATTCCTCTAGTAGCCGCCCCTCCCTCTTCAATTTCCCAGCAAGTTTTCGTCACTTTTCTTCAAGAAAAATCGAGCCACGTTCGTCCCGGATCAACCTCGCATCTTTCCCCGCGTCGGTATCGTCGTTTCGGTATTTTTAATTATCAAAAGGCACGTATATTCTTTCATTCCTGTATCGATCTCGTCATATTATGCGTTGTGTTGATATTTATGCGTAAAAATTCAGGTGTGATGAGTAGAAGTTTGAACAATCATGTTTAGATCAATTTTGAAACGATTTTGGATCACAAATTTACGTTTTTGCTGTCATTTTAATTACTGCGATTTTTCGGTCGTGATTCTGAGAAAACGTTTAACAAAAAAATTGTAGAACTTTTTGATACCTTCGATTTGATATAAGATTTGAAATTTTTGGACGAAAACTGAGTGAGTTATGGCATTTTTCGTGGGACTGCTCAAACTGCGTTTTTCAGAAAATTATGTATTGATGCGTTCTTGAAGTTTTATTGTTGCAGGCTTCATTGGAGATCGACGGGAGATTGTTGCTGCGTATAGGTATGCTTAGTATGATGTTGAGTTGGCATTTGGGTTACCGGTTAGTGTCGATAGGCACTTGAATTCGCTAGAAGTCGTAGGAAACAATTTGATGTCAATCTCCATGTTTTGAGTTGCATTGTGTCATAGGTTTAACGCCGTTGTTTCGAGGTGTTTGTACCAATGTTGTCAATGTAGTAGCATGCTAAGATGGGTCTCGGGGTGTCGGTTCATCGTCCGTGCAACCGAGTTTAGAACGTTAAGAAATTCTTGCACAGAAAAATTCGTGGGTTTTCTCTTACCGCGGGGACACGGACCAGAGCACGGGGTCCGTGCCTTTGTTTTCTTCGAAGGGTCAAATTGCAGAGTCTACACGGACCCCTACCCGGACCTAGGCACGGGGTCCGTGCCTTCCCTTTTCTTCACGACACACTTCACCGCACGGACACGGACTCGGAGCCGGACCTGGGCACGAGGTCTGTGTGCTTGTCATTTTGGGAAAATTTTAGAGTATGCTTTGAGGTTTGATGTCATGGTTTAGTACAATGATATACAAGGTCGAGTCATGGGAATTTTAGAACGTCCTAAGGAATTGATCGAGCTCGTAAGTAAGCATGATATTTACGTCTAAGTTATGCAAGATTAAGCATTGGAATTCATGTTAGTAAGTGCGGCAACGGCCCCAATCGAAGTCCAACGAATCCCACAACGCCAAGTAAGTATGTTTGACGTGCAAGAAAATATTTTAAGTTTTTGAGGTATGCTAAATGTCTTGTGACCAAATTATGTTTAGGATTGGAAAGCGTTAAACTATGAACGGGGACCAATCCGCCCGTTAAATTATGAACGGGTTTAGATCGAGATTGAAAAGCGTTAAATTATGAACGGGGACCAATCAGCCCGTTAAATTATGAACGGGGATCTCATGTATGTGGCAGTGGATACGTCCCTGTCATCCAGTACTGTGGTTTAGTCTGATCAGGCGATTATGTTATGGGTCACTTGCTTTGAAACATGCCTCTACGCAAAATAATGAAGTCTGTGTGTTCAAGTATGTTCAAGTATACAAGCATGTTTAAGAAAAGTTTTTCTGATTATGGCACGTCTATGTTATGCTATTATGATCACGCTCAAGTACGTTTATGTTATCATGTTCAGATTTACGTTTCCAATATGTACGCTCTATTTTGAAGTTGCGAGTGGTTTTACTACGTATTACTCGTTACTTCCAGTTTATACGTGTTGAGTCTTTAGACTCACTAGACTTGATCGATGTAGGTGATGACGAGTTTGAGGAGACGAGAGGTGGGGACCAATGAGCCGACTTGGAATGCGCAGGAGGCTAAACCCGAGGACCGCCCATGTTTTAAGATTTTTATGCGTGTTTCAAATACTCTGGATTTTTAAGGGGATTGTTTACGATGTTTATCGATTACTCTATCAATCTTTATTTATCACCTTTTTTTTTCGCAAATATTTTGGAGGAACAGTATATTTTTATCGAAATTTGAAGGATGATTACTCATTTAAGAAAAATTTTATTTTTCCGCAAATTTTAAATAGTTTAAAAGTACGGTACGTCAAATCAGCGCCCGAGCGGTAATTTCTCATCGCCCGAGCGCCACTCCTTCTGTCCGAATACTTGGTTTCCCATTCCTTTCAAGTTCAAATAGTGAGTTCATGTCTTTTATTGTTGGGAAATGTTCACACAGCACTTTAAGTATTGTTCGGGGTTCGATGTCATGGTTAGTATGATTAAACGAGGTGAAGTCCCGAATGAACTAGAATGTCCTAAGCTACTTATTCACTTTGGTGGTGAGCTTGAGTACCTAAGTCTAAGTTATGCAATTTAAGTATCTTAAAATCATGTTAGTCTGTGCAGCAGCGGCCCCAAAGCGAGCTCCAACGAATCCCTCAACGCCATGTAAGTATGTTGACGTGCAAAAGAAAATATTTCAAGTTTGTGAGGTATGCTAAATGTCTTGTGACAAAATTATGAATGGGTTTGGAAGTCGGTGAACGTGGCCGAGGACCTCTCCACCCCGTTAAAGCATGAACGGGTTTAGATCAGGATTGGAAAGCGTTAAAGCATGAACGGAGACCAATCTACCCGTTAAAGCATGAACGGGGATCTCGTGTATGTGGCAGTGGATACGTCTCTGTCAGCCCAGTACTGTGGTTTGTCTGATCAGGCATTTATTATGTATGGGTCACTTGCTTTGAAACATGCCTCATTGCAAAATGATGAAGTTATGTATGTTCTAGTATGTTCAAGTATGCAAGCATGTTTAAGAAAAGTTTTATGTTGATGGCACGTCTATGTATGTATGTACGTATGTTCATGTTCCTTATTTTAAAGTTGCATGTGGTTTATTATGTAGTACTTGCTACCTTCCAGTTTATACGTTTTGAGTCTTTACACTCACTAGACTTGATCGATGCAGGTGATGAGTATGTCGAGGAGGCTAGAGGTGGGGACCAAGGAGCTGGCTTGGACTGAGTTGAAGGCTAGACCCGAGGACCGCCCAAGTTTTTAAGTTTTTATGAAATGTCGAATACTCTGATTTCACGCTACTGGATATGAAATTTCAAACAAATATTTTGTCAAATTTTATTTTGAGATCTTTTGTCCACTGTTGAGACGTACGGTTTTACGTTATCAATTTTGAAGTTTGATTACTCTTTTAAGAAATTTTTAATTTTTCCGCAAATTTTAAGTAGAAAAATTACGGTTCGTTACAGTTGGTATCAGAGCGGTGTTCTTGTAAAGGGTTACGCCTACTGCCAGTCGCAAGAAGCTCACGAAGTCACACCTCAAGTCTGTAAGTTTTAAAGTTTTGCATTATGTATGTAGTAAGCATTGAATCATGATTTCAGTATGTCCATGTTTTTAATTCAAATTACGTGCATCTTATGCTATTAGTATCATGTTCATGCATATTGGGTTTACGTGGTGGGTAAATTGTTGGAACAGTATGCCTCCCAGGCTTGTGATTAACCGCTAAGCTAGAGAGGAGAACCGAGAGGCCCGAGATGAGGAGAGGGTCACTCCTCCTCGTCCACCTCCGGATATGCAGGCGCAGATGCTTGCAGGTATGACGCAGTTCTTCGTGCAGTTTGCGGGGAACCAGGCTGCAGCGAATGCAGGGGCAAGGCCCAGACCTGAAGCGGTGTATGAGAGGTTTCAGAGGATGAATCCTAAGGAGTTCTCGGGAACTACGGACCCGATGGTGGCAGAGGGATGGATTAAGTCCATCGAAGTGATCTTTGATTTCATGGAGCTACAAGATGCAGACCGAGTCCGTTGTGCCATATTTCTTCTAGCAGGGGACGCCAGGCGTTGGTGGGATAGTGCGTCGGTGGTAGTTAATTTGCCGACTTTGTCTTGGAATGGGTTTAAGGAAATATTCTTCGTCAAGTACTTCACTGAGGAAGTACGATCCAGACTTACCATAGAGTTCATGTCGCTGCGACAGGGAGACAGCAGCGTGGCAGAATTCGTCCGGAAGTTTGAGAGGGGGTGTTACTTTGTGCCCCTGATAGCTAATGATGCCCGGGATAAGTTGAGGCATTTTATGGATGGATTGCGGCCGGTCTTGCGCCGTGACGTTCGAGTTGCTTGTCCTGCTACTTACTCAGTTGCCGTATCGAGAGCTTTGGCGGCAAAACAAGATCAGAGGGATATTGAGGCTGACAGGCGGGGCAAGAGGCCTTACCAGGCACCACCGCATCAGCAGCAGCAGCATCAGAGGCCCCAGTTCAAGAAACCTTACCAGGGGCAGCAGGGGAAGAAGCCTTATCAAGGACCACCGAAAGGCAAGGGTCCTATTCAGCAGCAGAAGGCGCCTCAGAGACCTGGGAATTTTCCAGTGTGTCCTAAATGCAATCGCCAGCATCCGAGAGAGTGTTTATACGGATCAGGCAAGTGCTTTAAATGTGGAGCAAGTGACCACATGTTGAAGGAGTGCCCACAATGGAAGCAGCCAACCCAGGGCAGGGTATTCGCCATGCATGCTCAGGAGGCGAACCCAGACACTACACTGTTGACGGGTAATTTATTTAATTCAGTACAGTATTAGATTTTTACCTTGCATGCTCATTTTGTTTTGGGATTATTAAGTTGCTAGTTGGCATTTTTGGTATCTTTTGTTGCATAAGGTTTACATTAGAACTTTTGGGATATAAGTTTCGTGTCATGCTAACGTCTCTCAGGAAATATCTTCATTACGAGATTAGCCACGAAGGCCCTGATAGATTCGGGAGCCACACACTCTTTCATCTTGGAGGCATTCGCTTATCATTTAGACATCAAGTCTATCGGCCTTGATGTGAATTATTCAGTGACAGTCCCATCAGGGGAAGAACTGTTAGCTACTAGTGTGGTCAGAGATATTGATCTAGAACTGCAGGGCCACCTGGTGTATGCCGACCTGATAGTATTGCCGATGCCAGAATTCGACATTATCTTGAGAATGGACTGGCTGACAAAGAACTGAGTCCCGATTGACTTTTAGAAGAGATCAGTGTTGGTCAGACCGATGAGAATGGAGAAGTTTCTATTTGAGCCAGACAGATGGAGAAGCTTCCCTCGTATGATCTCCTGCATGCAGGCACGGAGAATTATTTCTAAGGGGTGTCAGGCTTTCTTGGCCAGCATTGTTTCGGCACCTGATGCGCCCACTCCATCCATATCAGATGTGCCGGTAGTCAGAGACTTCCCAGACGTCTTTTCTGACGACATCACAGGTCTTCCGCAAGATAGAGAGGTGGAGTTTTCCATTGATCTTATGCCAGGCACAATGCCAATCTACAAGGCACCGTACCGATTAGCTCCAGCTGAGATGCTAGAACTTAAACAGCAGATACATGAGCTTCTTGACAAGAAATTTATTCGCCCTAGTTTCTCTCCATGGGGCGCACCAGTGCTGTTCGTAAAGAAGAAGGATGGGAGCATGAGGCTGTGTATCGATTACCGAGAGTTGAACAAGGTAACGATCAAGAACAAATACCCACTTCCAAGGATCGATGACTTGTTCGATCAGTTGCAGGGAGCTTCAGTGTTCTCTAAGATAGATATTCGATCGGGGTATCATCAGCTGAAGGTGAAAGATGCAGATGTTCACAAGACAGCCTTCAGAACCAGATATGGGCATTACGAATTCTTAGTGATGCCATTTTGACTGACGAATGCCCCAGCAATTTTCATGGACCTCATGAACCGAGTATTCCAACCTTATCTTGATAAATTCGTCATAGTGTTTATTGACGATATCTTTATTTACTCGAAGAGCCATGAGGAGCACAGTCAACATTTGAGGACGGTTTTACAGACCTTGCAGAGTCGCAAGTTATTTGCGAAGTTCAGTAAGTGTGAGTTTTGGTTGAAGAAAGTAGCGTTTTTGGGGCATATAGTGTCTCGTAGTGGTATTGAGGTAGAACCATCTAAGGTAGCAGCCGTTAAGGAATGGGTCGAGCCGAAGAATGCTTCAGAGATCCGCAGTTTCCTAGGCCTAGCAGGCTACTACAGGAAATTTCTTCAGGGATTTTCTTCGATAGCAGTGCTACTCACTTCACTGACAAAGAAGAATGCGAAATTCGTGTGGAGTGATGAATGTCAGAAGAGCTTTGATACATTGAAGCAAGCTCTTATTTCAGCGCCGGTATTAGCCATGCCAGCAGGCCAAGGCGACTTTGTGTTGTACACCGATGCATCTAAGCTCGGTTTAGGCGCAGTATTGATGCAGCATGGTCGGGTTATAGCTTATGCTTCCAAGCAGTTGAAATTGCACGAGAAGAACTACCCGACTCATGATCTTGAATTAGCCGCAGTAGTCTTTGCATTGAAGATTTGGAGACACTACTTGTATGGCGAGAAATGCCAGATATTCACAGATCACAAGAGTCTCAAATACTTCTTCACACAGAAAGAACTGAATATGAGGCAGAGGCGATGGTTGTAGTTAGTGAAAGACTACGACTGCGAAATTAGCTACCATCCGAGAAAGGCTAATGTTATGGCAGACGCCCTGAGCAGAAAAGTCGCAGTCATAGCACAGTTGTCAGTGCAGAGACCTCTTCAGTCCGAGATTCAGAAATTTGGTCTAGAGATTTATCGTAAGGGAAGAGCTCCCAGACTATCTAATCTGACAGTCAAGTCTGATTTTCTAGACCGTATCCGTCAAAGACAGTCTTCAGATGAACAATTACAGAAGTGGAAACTGAAAGATGAAGCCAAGGGCAGTGTGCTCTACTCAGTGTCAGACGGTATTGTGAGATACAGTGGAAGAATGTGGGTGCCTAACGTAGATTCGATCAGAGAAGATATCTTATCAGAGGCACATGCATCTCCGTATTCAATCCACCTAGGAGGTACCAAGATGTACAAAGACCTGCAGATTTTGTATTGGTGGCCAGGGATGAAGAGAGACATCCGTAGATTCGTGTCTGAATGCCTCACTTGTCAGCAGGTGAAGGCAGAGCACCAGAGGCCAGCAGGAATGCTTAAGCCACTCCCTATCCCCGAGTGGAAATGGGAGAATATTACCATGGACTTCATTGTCGGTTTGCCAAAGTCAGTCAGGGGTTTTAATGCCATTTGGGTCATAGTGGATCGACTCACTAAGTCAGCGCACTTCTTTCCAGTGAAGATGACTTTCTCCATGACGCAGTATGCAGAGCTTTATATCAGGGAGATCGTTCGGTTGCACAGAATCCCAGTTACCATTGTGTCTGACAGAGATCCGAGGTTCACCTCTTCATTATGGAAGAGCCTACATGCAGCCATGGGGACGAAGCTGCAATTCAGTACAGCTTTTCACCCGCAGACAGATGGCCAGTCGGAGCGAGTAATTCAGATTTTGGAGGATCTATTGCGAGCATGTATGATCGATTTCCAAGGGATTTGGGAATCTAAGCTACCTCTAGTGGAGTTTGCATACAACAACAGTTTTCAAGCATCTATAGGTATGGCTCCCTATGAGGCATTGTACGGACGGAAGTGTAGATCACCGATTTATTGGGATGAAGTCGGAGAGAGAACAGAGCTTGGGCCAGAGATAGTTCAGAAGACAGCAGATGTGGTGGTCAAGATTCGAGACAAAATGAAGACCGCCCAGAGTCGTCAGAAGAGTTATGCTGATAAAAAGAGGAGAGATCTCGAATTTGCCGTAGGTGACCACATTTTTATAAAGATAGCGCCTATGAAGGGTGTTATGAGATTTGGGAAGAGAGGCAAGCTGAATCTGAGATTTATTGGACCTTTCGAGATTCTTGACAGAGTTGGGAAACTAGCGTATCGTGTTGCCCTTCCGCCGAATTTGGCTGGGGTACACAATGCGTTCCACGTTTCGATGCTGAGGAAGTATCTAGCAAATCCTTCGCATGTTCTGAGTTATGAGCCGTTGCAGTTGGCTCCAGACCTGTCTTACGAGGAGAGACCTATCCAAATCCTAGACAGACATGAGCGTAGACTTCGGAACAAGACAACTAAGCTGGTCAAAGTCCGGTGGCTTAATCAATCAGTGGAAGAGGCCACTTGGGAGTCCGAGGCAGATATGAGAATGCGCTACCCGGAGTTTTTTGGTATGATTTAATTTCGAGGAAAAAATTTATATAAGTGGGGGAGGAACTGTAGTGCCCAAAATCAGTACACGTAAATCCCATGCATTATTTAAATTTTTAAATCATTCATTTAAATTTAAAATGAGCTTTAGTCATGCAATATTTATTTAAATTGCATTATTTTAATGTTATGTGATGCACGTTAAAATATTTTTCGAGTTTCATGTTTCAGGCGATTATTCGATGCGGGATCGAGGAGTAGAGACCGGCGACGACTGTGGCAATTTTTATTATGGTATTTTATTTTAAGTTGAGAATGTGGCGTTTTTAATAAGTTACCAAGTTTTAGTATTTTAAAAGCCTAATTATTTATTTGGTGATTTAGGAATTTAAAACCTTTAGAATTTATCAATGTTGTGTTTTAAACTTTTAATTTGGGTTGTGTAGTAAATTATAGGAGGTTAATATTTCAATTAGTATGTTAATTAACACTTAATTAGTCAATTAAGCACAAATTTCCCCTAATTTCCTACACTAACTCACGCACACACACTTATACACACACACCTAAACGTATAACACACACACATTTCTCTTGTTACCATTTCATCATTTTTAAAAGAAAATTTTAGGGTTCTTGGCACTAAAGCAGCCGACCCTTGCCTTCAATATTTCTAGCAAGAATTTCGTTGGTTTTCTTCAAAGAAAATCGAGCCAAGTCGTCCGGGATCGTCTCTCGCATCATCTCCGCTTCGGTATCGCCGTATCGTGAGTTTTAATATCAAAAATCACGTATATTCTATTTCTTTCTGCATCTATCATGTCATAGTATGCGTTGCGATGTATTTTGTATGAAAATCATGTGAATGTTGTGTAGAAGTTTGAGCAATTATGTTCAGATCACTTTTGAAACCGTTTTTTGATCTAAAATCACGTTTTTGCTGTCTTTTTAAATACTACGAATTTTCAGTCGTGATTTTGAGAAAACTTTCAACATTAAAATCGTAGAACTTTTTGATACCTTCGATTTGACAAAAAATTTGAAATATTTAGATAAATGAGTGAGTTACGGTGTTTTTTGTTGGACTGCTCAAACTGCGTTTTTCAGGAAATTATGTATTGATGTGTTCTTGAAGTTTCTTTGTTGCAGGCTTCGTTAGAAACCGTTGGGTGATCGCTGCTGTGTTTAAGTGTATAGCATAGGATGTTGGGTTGATTTTTTGGTGCTTCGTTTTGTGTCGATAGTCTTGGTGGCATTGCAAGTCGTATGAAAACATTTTGTGTCAAAAAATTCGAGTTCTTGGGTCTTGTTGCGTTGTATGAATTTCGTTGTTGTTTCGGAAATGTTTGGGATTTTTTGTGGAGATGAGTCAGTGCCATAGTATCCTAGGATGGGTCTCGAGGCGTTGTTCACTATCTGTGTAATCGAATTTGGGGAGAATAAGTTTCTAAGTCGCGGAGTCCAGAAAACTCGGCGCCCGAGCGGTAATTTCTTACCGCCCGAGCGCCACTCATTCTGTCCGAGAGTGCAGCTTCTGAAAATTCGGCGCCCGAGCGGTAACATTTTACCGCCCGAGCGCCACCCTCACTGTCGAGAAATAAATTTTTTAAGCTTGGCGCCCGAGCGGTAATTTCTCACCGCCCGAGCGCCACTCCTTCTGTCCGAATACTTGGTTTCCCCTTCCTTTCAAGTTCAAATAGTGAGTTCATGTCTTTTATTGTTGGGAAATGTTCACACAGCACTTTAAGTATTGTTCGGGGTTCGATGTCATGGTTAGTATGATTAAACGAGGTCAAGTCCCGAATGAACTAGAATGTCCTAAGCTACTTATTCACTTTGGTGGTGAGCTTGAGTACCTAAGTCTAAGTTATGCAATTTAAGTATCTTAAAATCATTTAGTCTGTGCAGTAGCGGCCCCAAAGCGAGCTCCAACGAATCTCTCAACGCCAAGTAAGTATGTTGACGTGCAAAAGAAAATATTTCAAGTTTTTGAGGTATGCTAAATGTCTTGTGACCAAATTATGAATGGGTTTGGAAGTCGGTGAACGTGGCCGAGGACCTCTCCACACCGTTAAAGCATGAACGGGTTTAGATCAGGATTGGAAAGCGTTAAAGTATGAACGGGAACCAATCCACCCGTTGAAGCATGAACGGGGATCTCATGTATGTGGCAGTGGATACGTTCCTGTCAGCCCAGTACTGTGGTTTGTCTGATTAGGCATTTATTACGTATGAGTCACTTGCTTTGAAACATGCCTCATTGCAAAATGATGAAGTTATGTATGTTCTAGTATGTTCAAGTATGCAAGCATGTTTAAGAAAAGTTTTATGTTGATGGCACGTCTATGTATGTATGTACGTATGTTCATGTTTTGTTATGCAAGTTCCAGTTTCATGTATGTACTCCTTATTTTAAAGGTGCATGTGGTTTTATTATGTAGTACTTGATACCTTCAAGTTTATACGTGTTGAGTCTTTATACTCACTAGACTTGATCGATGACCAAGGAACTGGCTTGGACTGATTTGAAGGCTAGACCCGAGGACCGCCCAAGTTTTTAAGTTTTTATGAAATGTCGAATACTCTAATTTCACGCTACTGGATATGAAATTTCAAACAAATATTTTGTCAAACTTTATTTTTAGATCTTTTGTCCGCTGTTGAGACGTACGGTTTTACGTTATCAAGTTTGAAGTTTGATTACTCTTTTAAGAAATTTTTAATTTTTCCGCAAATTTTAATTAGAAAAGTACGGTTCGTTACATTACTGTTTAACTAAAAGAACACCAACGAATATCTAAAATTCTGGCCATCACCAGAGCATAAACAAAAATCATAAGCATTTGAAACTACTGTTTAAAACCCCTGACTCTTAAACATAATATCAGAAAGAATGCAAGGTCCTCGGCTTATCATGTGCACCCCAAGCTCCGCCTACTCAGCCTTTAGCACCTCTAGTCTCCACATCCTAATGATCACCTGCATCAATCACATCTAGTGAGTCTAAATACTCAACACACCTGAACCGTAATAACAAGTACATATACATATCAAGCAATGGTGAAAAGTAATGTAATTAACATAAGTTTCATGGTCTTCAAAAGTATAAACATCAGCGTAAACATATTCATTTCAAATCATATCATTTCGTATCAACATATACGTGTTTATTTTTCCTTATTGAATTCAGATAATTAGTTGTGACTTTCGTTTCAGCTCTAAGTCGATGGATCCATCTACGTATAACTGCGGTACCCGGTGACGGGGACATCAGCGACAGTTTTACCCGTCCACTGAGCTTTGGCCTTACATGTTCATGTTCGTTCGTATTAGTCACAACCAACTCACTTCCTTCGAAAACATGTCATCATATTCATCACTTGTAAAACTCATGCATATACATATCCTTTCTTAAAACGAAGCATGCAACATGTTTCTAACATTAACATAAAAATCAATGTTCAATAACAACATATACACTTTAAATATGCATGAACAGTTGTTAAGGTACTGCCAGGACTGCTAACATACTCAGTTGCAAAAATGACCTGTTCCCAATCACATTTATCGAACGCCTTAAAAACATAATTGTAACCATTTCTTAGACGTAAACTCGATCTCAAACCTTAACTTCTATAATTCGCTTAAAACTTAGACCGGAGTCCCTGTTTTAGTCCGAACGTAACCAAACTTAAACCATATTTCATAGGCTCCTAACCAAACCCTGTATGGCCTAATTAAACCATCAAAAACCTTGAACACAATGACATATCAACACCCCAAAACAAACTATACACGTCAAAATCATTAACTATCAAGTGCAGGACTAGCGCCTAGGCGCTGGTTGAGTAGCGTTGTGGCGCTTGTAAGAGCCTAGGCGCCAGGCATCAACACTACGACACTACAAGAGCCGAAGCTCAAGCGCTGCGGCGCCAATCCTGCAGGCAAAAACCCAAAATTTCCACCTCAAATCCAAGCCATCCTACGCTCACTCGGCCCAGACCATGCTCAAACCAACCTATCGTAGACCACAACCAAACCTTCCTCCACCGCCCTAGCCATGATCCTCAAACCCATGTTCTTGAATGCACGAGATACACTCGAACATCTCAAAACCGAGCCCTAACCACGTCTAGCTTCCTCGATTTATCCCTAGCCTGAAACCAGCTACGCACGAGCAACTCCAGGCCGCGTCTCAGATCCACCAGGGTCTACTCCACGTCCGGAACAGCCCTTGCACCGCTGCACCCCTTGAATCAACTGATCGAAACCAAAACCCTAACCCGAAACATGAATGTCTGATCGATCTTTACATGAGCATGATCCCACTTCGATCTCAACATCTAGATGCCATCAATCAGACGTGTTTGAGTCCTCTGCAACTCAATCCTGGCAGCCCCTTCAACCATAGCCAAAAACATGAGAAGCATGACAAGAACAATGCATATTTTCGTGTGGAAATCATTGAAAACTGATTCTCTTCAGTTGCTTTATTAATTATCATGCAAACACAAATCAAAACACATATTATGATGTGATCAATGCAAAAAGAAGGGAATCGGCAAGCCTTGTATACAAACGCTCACGAAGTGAGGGACGAGCACCGGAGAACGGGACAAGCTTATATTGAATTTCTCTTGCAAAAAGCATAAAATTTGCTGCTGTTCTAGGGGTGGTGTGAGGCCGAGAGGGGTGAGGGGAGGGATTAGGGTTGGAGAGTCAAATTTGATAATGAAGTGAGTGTACTATTGGGCCTAAACTTAAAATTAATGAGATGTAATGGGCTTGGATCAAAAGCCTAATAAAACAAGCCCATTACGCCCAATAACACTTACGCAAAATATTTCGTTTTGGTACATTTTCAAAAAATATTACACGAACCCTCAAAAAATCCTCCGATTTGCTAAAAATTGAATACCGGTTTAAAACATGAATCGATGCGTAAAAATATCTTAAAAGGCCCATTTTTCGAAAATCTCTAATATTTACATCATATGTTAAATAATTAAAGATAATTATTTGATAAAAACATTTTTCCTAAACTGTCCTCGGTCTCCGTTCTCCGTTCGAGCGTGGAATATTGCAAAAGCCTAAATAAATGAAATCTAGTAATTCATGAAATAAAACACATATTCATGTTATAAACATTCATTTAAAAATCATTAAATAAGCATTTTAATAAAATCCTAGATTTGCATGCAGTGAGGTTACGTCGTTCGAATTTCTAGATCTTACAATGTAATGCCAAAACCTTTAATCAACAAAGAAAATATAATCTATCCGATTAAAATTGACCCAAAAAAGAAATTAAGTTGATAAAAACTACATAAAAGATTGGTCTAGAAGATCTTCAAGATCTTGTAGAGTCTTTTGCGAATCTCAAGGTCGTAGATCTGAAGATGAATACAACAGGTTGCGTACCTCCATCAATAACTTGGTCATTTTCCCATGAACCATCATGGGAAAGTATGAGATCTTATGATAAAAATATGAGAGGAGCCCTAACAGATTTCCAAGTAGATGAAGAAGCACACCTAGTGAAAACAAGGTCAAGAAAAAATCAAATTCTCTTGCACAAAACACCCTATGAAAAGTATGTTTTAGAACTAATACAACCTTATGTGGTTATGCTTAACCTTGATGCACTAGATTTCAAAAATAAATAAGTTCTCATTGATAACTAGACATCGACTATGAGAATCACAACAATCACACTTGATCTCAACAAAGAAGAATTCAATAAACTTTTAAAAATGAGTATGATGAGATTGGTTAAAATCGTTTGGGACATGAATTCGACAGAAACCAAGGAGTTGGTGTTGTCACTTTGATTGTTGCACTCCCAAGAGCAGGTTGTCCACAAGTAGTATAATTCGGTGAGTCCGATATCGTATCCACAGGGAAGCTAAGGTAATTACAAGTCCACTACAATGTCTTTTTGTTTTGTTTTTGTTTTTGTTTCTTTTTAATTTTAATTGTTTGAATCTTTAATGGGTAAATTTTAATTGTTCAAATTTTAATTTAAGTAGTTGAGATTAAAGGATCCACTCTTGGTATTTTAATAAAGTTAACATTAACGAACAATATTGAAATCCACTTAATAAAATGGTTCCAATATATTAAATAATCATATTTATATTATGTTATAAATTATTATCTTATAAGTATATAATATATACCAAAACTTATAAATGTGGTCAAGTATTTATTGTGCTATATATATTTGTAAACACTAAATCAAGGTTCCCACTTTAAATGGTTGGTAAAACCAAACAAACATTTAAATGGTACCAATAAATTAATACTATGATATATTCATATATAATAAATCAAGGAATCCAAGTTAAATGGTTGGTAAAACCAAACTAACATTTAAATGGTTCCAAGAATTTAATATTATAATATATTTATATATAATAAATCAAGGCATCCACTTTAAATGGTTGGTAATACCAAACTAACATTTAAATGGTTCCAAGAATTTAGTGTAACATATAGCAACAATAAATCAAAACTCCCACTTATAAGTAGGGTATAAAAAT
>NW_027358652.1:0-1275 GCF_012295235.1 Primulina huaijiensis | reverse complement strand
TTTTTGTTCTTCAATGGTTGGAGAAAACACTCACTTCTCAAAGAAAAATCCTCATATTTTTCTAGTGCAAAATATGAGGGGATCTACCTAGTTGGTGGTGGGCTTTATTTTCGAGCAAGGAGTGATCTTTGGAAGCTTGTAGAAGTTCTTGCCATACAAGAGCTAAGGTGTTTACACCTTAGTTGGAGCCATCATCAACCTCAAGAGGTTGATAGGTATTTTTCTAAACACGCTATGTATGACATTTTGTTGTTTTTGTATTTTCTACACATTAAATCAAGGTGGCCGAAAATTTCTTATGAAAAATAAAAATTTTAAACTTCCGTTGCGCTTCCGGTCACCGTAACCGATCCCCTTTCAAGTGGTATCATGAGCTATGGTTACAATTTTGGTGTAGCAAATACATAATATTATGTTGAGGTCCATTTCTAACCGTATGAGACAATCAAAACAATTTTTCGAAGGCTGGTTTTTGGGGCGATTTAGGGCAGCAAGGGCAGCCCAAGGGGCTGCCCGAACGCCCCGCTTTTAAAATTAAAAATATATATATATTTTTTGTTGCCGGAATCCGGCGACGGAGCTTCGGCGATGGCTATGACGACTAGGGTTTCCAAAAGTGTTTTGGATTTTCAAAGTGTCATGGGCCTTGAGTTGTTGGGCCATTGGATGGCTAACATATTTGTGAATTTTGAATGGGCCAAAATGTTTTTGGTAAAAAAATAAGTTTTTGGGCCCTTAAATTTAAAATTACAAAAGTTGCAAACATTTTCTCATAAAATAAATAATTGAAGTTGGACTTTAATTATTTATAGTAAATTGTGATTTACAAGAAATTCGGTTATAAATAAATTAATTTGTAAGTAGACAAAGGTGTTTGTATACTTTGTTAATTTAGTTTATAATCGTGGCGGTTAGTGATTGGATCAAGATATATAATATTGGATCAATTGATTATTGTGATAATTAATTGATGGTGTATGATATGTGATATTATGCATGAAGAATGATCAAAAGCCCAAGCCCAATTTGCTAGGTGTATGCTAGGATATTTTGTGTTGAATGATTGTAATAATTATCAAATTTCAAGTGGGCTTGGTTTATGGCCCGTTCCCACCCCATGAGATGTATCTCTGTTTGCCATGGATATTTATTTGTAAATATAAGTATAGTGGATGATCAAGATTAGAAGATGGTGGCCATGATGATTATGAAGATCAAGATATGTAAATGTTGGAAGCTAATGTAATAGTTGCATTTGCATCTCATGCATTTTCC
>NW_027358651.1:0-1037 GCF_012295235.1 Primulina huaijiensis | reverse complement strand
ATACATATATGTAACATGTAGCAATGAAAAATATCGTAATTAATAGACATTTCATGTCTGCGGTGAAATCATATGCATGATCGTGACCTGTCAAAACATGATAATAATCATAGTATGTATCATCGTATCAACATATACGTGTTCATTTTCTTAATTTGAATTTCGTTCGTCAGCTGTGACTTTCGTATTATCATGTCATTCGATGGATCCATCTACATGTAACCGAGGTATCCGGTGGCGGAGGCATCAGTGACAGCATTACCGGTCGACTGAGTCCCAACCTTTCGTGTCATCGTGTCATAGTATTAGTCACAACCAACTTTCATCCTTCAAAACATGTCATCATATTCATCACTTAAATAAAAGCCTGCATATACAAATTTTTTCTTTAAACAAAGCATGCAACGTGTAACGTCCGAAAAACCAACCTACGTAAACCGCATGCATGCAAAATTGTTTTAATTGCTTAATTGTTTTATTTAATTGATTTTAATGCTAGAATGATATTTATTATATGATTATATGACATGATTGCATGATTAAATGATAATGTGACATGATTTCGTGAATAAAAATTTTGCCCGAATATTCGATAATAGGCAGGGAAAAGGAGACCGGGGACGACCAAGACAAGAATAATTATTTTTCATTAAATGATGGCAAGACTTCCTAATATGATTAAAAACGATTTAATTTTTCCTGAAAATGTTGGAGAAGAATAATTTTTACGAGTCGAGCTCGATTTTTTCCGGGAAGCCGGTTTTGGGCAAACAAAGAGTTTTAAAAGATCAAAAATATTATTTTACGGAAACTAATTTTATAAAATTTTATTATTTAATTAATTAAGTGTTATTGAGCCTAATTTAATTATTTAAGTAGGCTCAATTACCCTTAAGCATACAAGTCCAAAACCCAAGGCCCATTAATATGTCAACTAAATTATAAATTAGTGTTTTAGGTCTTCAAAACCTAAGAATTTAGCCTCCAACAGACGTGAATCACCTTGCACACACTCACAAGTATTTTCGAAAATTTGG
>NW_027358650.1:0-298 GCF_012295235.1 Primulina huaijiensis | reverse complement strand
AACTTCTGATGATACGTGGAGGCTACGGCTCTGAAATCCTTTAAGCCTGGCCGCCCCAGGATTCCATTATATGATGAGGGGGTATCCACCACTGTAAATGTTATCATCTTTGTTACCCGCCGAGGGTCGCGCCCCAAAGATAGGGGAAGAGTAATTTGACCCAGCGGCGGAATGGCATGTCCCGCGAACCCATACAGAGGAGTGGAGACCGGATCAAACTCGAACCCTTCCACCTTCATCTGATCCAACGTGATCTTGAACAATATATTTACAGAGCTCCCATTATCAATGAAGATCC
>NW_027358649.1:0-373 GCF_012295235.1 Primulina huaijiensis | reverse complement strand
AATCACGATCTGAATTCAACATACAGAAACATGAATATGAATATGGATACGAATATAGATATGGATATGGATATGAATATGAATATGTTTATGTGGATATGAAAATGTTTATGAAAAAGTTCATAAAAATGTTTGAGTTTAAAGTTTATGCATTGTCAAGAAAATGATATTTTAAGTACAAGTATTTTCCACTGTTATATGTTAACTGTATTACGTATTACTTGTTACCAAGGATAGGACGTGTTTAGTCTTTAGACTCACTAGGTGTGTATGATGCAGGTGATATAAATAACTATGAAATTGGAGGTCTTGACCAGTGACTTGCTGAACTGTCGGTGCACATAACCCGAGGACCAGCGCTTCTATTTTCGCA